>NW_010424707.1:15690-16350 GCF_000710305.1 Buceros rhinoceros silvestris
CCAGCCGCCTGCAGCTCCCACTGGCACAGGGCCACCGCGCCATGGGGACAGTCCTTGCAAACTCTTTCTTGGCCATCCGAGGAGCACAGGGAGTGTGTCTGGAGGCAGCGCTGACCCAGGCTGAATTACACCGCCTGAATTACATCCCCCTCGAGGAGAGGGACAGCAGCTATGATACTACTTGTCCCTTTGCTGGCCCTGGGGACTGGGGCTGGAAGCAGCCAGCACCGCATGGCTCCGTGAACCAGACCGGATGCTGGGTCCTGTCCCACAACAGCCCGTCCCCACCACGGTCCCGGCCCGCGGAGACTGGGGCCCTGCGCTGGCTCCCCCCTTGCTGTGCAGCTCCGGCCCTGGCCCTGCCGCAGCTCCCTGCTCGGCTGCAGAACGGACAGGACCATATGTCCCCGCCATGCTGCCGTGGTGCAGGTGCCAAGGTTGAGCATCGCTCCCCACCTCTCCTGCTCCTGCAAAAGACGGGTGGACAGAGAATGGCCCCATGTGCACATCCTTAGGGTGCAGTAGGGAGGAGAGAACCTTTTGCCTCCTCATGGCAATGCCTCCCCCATTTGCTTCCACCCTGCCCCTGCACCTGCTGCAGCAGGGATGGAGGAGCCTTCTCCTGCCCCATGGAGGGGGCTTTAGAGGCTCCCCCTCCTC
>NW_010424707.1:16465-16723 GCF_000710305.1 Buceros rhinoceros silvestris
CTCCGCTCCCACACAGCCCCACAGCCCCCCAGACCTTGCTCCTCCACCCTCCTGCCCCACTGCCCTCCACGAGGGGCTGGATGGGCATTTGCTTTCTGCTGGCACAGGTCCACATGGTGCCTGGCTGCCAGGCGGGGCGGGGAGGCGAGGCGAAGCCAAAAGCTATAGAGTAAGCTGTGTGATGCTCCAGGTCTAGCTGTCCTCGTCCCTGTCCTTCTCCTCCCCGCCCCCGCCCCAGAGGACCGTGCCCTTCCCATA
>NW_010424707.1:16890-18294 GCF_000710305.1 Buceros rhinoceros silvestris
CTGCAGCAGCCTCAGGCGGGGCCATGTTGCAGGATGAGACCCATGGTGGTGAGCCCACCAAACGCACCTGTTCTGGGCACCATACTGGGTACTGTGACCTTCAGGACACATCCATCACCACTGCTGGTGCTGGCAGGATAGACCCCATCCCCACTGCTGCCATTCTTGTGGGCTGGGGAGCAGCAGAACCTTTAGAGACTCCTGAGGAGCACAAGCCCCATTTTGGGGGAGGTTACAAGAAGAGCCAGACCCCCCATCCAGCTGGATTTCAGGTCCTCCATCTGCCACTCCCTCAGGGGTCCCAGCCTGCGCTTCACAGCTGGGGAAACTGAGGCTCAGCATGTGGGAACATGCCTGGCCTCAGTCAGGGGCTACCAGCATCCCCCTGGGATCTCGGGGACCCCTGCCACACTGAGGGACGTCCGTGCCACTGTGGAGATGGGATGTGATGGTCCCCAACACAAACAGCCCTTCCAGGGTTTCTTGTGTGCTCAGTGATGGCTCCGTCACGTTCCCCAGAGCTGCAGGTGGCCTGTGTCACCACAGCAGCAGGCCCTGCTCCATCCCTGGGCTCCTCAAACCTGCACCCCCCAGGGTGCCCCACAGCCTCCTTCCTGCACAGAGTTGCACCTATTTAATTAGAGGTGTGAAATGATCTCATTAAACCAGCGCCGGGCTCTTTGTCCAGCGTGCTCGGGCAGCTCACAAAAGGCTCCTTTCCACTGTGGTTCAGCCTTTTTTTTTCTCTTTCGTTTTCCGGCTTGGTTTCCAAAGCAAGTGAGGCTTCTGCACTGGTGGTGTGTGCAGGGTTGTCTCCCTGTCCAGCTCTGCAACATGCAAAGCCACCAGCCAATTCCAAGCGGAGTCAGCAGAGGGATGGGGAGTTCCGAGATGCTCTGGCCCCATGTGTCCATGGGTAGGGTGGGAGATGCTGTGCCCCCAGCCCTGCTTTCACTGGACACTGGAGAACCAGATGGGAAAACAACCTTATGACGCAAATCTCTTGTCGGGCCTCAAGCCCATGAGCCCCAAGAATAATTTGCTCTTTCCTAGCAGAAATTTTTCCTGCATTGATGCTGTTGAAGTTGATTCATTGCAGGAGCCATTTTGATAGAACCCCAAAACATCCTTCCCATTTAATATCAACCTCTGGGAAGACGAAAGGGAAAGCAAGAGCCAAGCAGCACGACCTTGGCCAGGGCTGCACCATGAAGGTGCTCTCTAGCCTGGGTCTCCCCCTCAGGACCTGGCAGGTGGAGGAATGCCATCGCGTGAGGGTGAAGATGACCTGACCACAGCCGCGCCACTGTGGGCATCAGGCAGGGGCTGCCTGGCCCAGCTGGAGGCGCTGACCAGCCCAGGTCCTTGCTCTCCTGCCACTACCCTCCGTTGCAGCCCCCCCCT
>NW_010424707.1:18325-18570 GCF_000710305.1 Buceros rhinoceros silvestris
CCCACCCCCAGCTCAGCCCCTCGCTTCCCCCTCTCTTGGCCGGGTGTTTGCCAGCGCAGGTGCGCACTGGTCCCCCCCACCACTGCCCTTTTTTTAATTAGCTGATAAAGAAAGCATCCTTTTGAAGCAGGGAGGGGATTCCTCGCATCCCTGGCATTGCTGGGCTGCCTGGCTGTAACCCTATTCCAGTTAAAAGCTTTCTGCACCCGTCCACAGCCCGCCGGGCCTCCGGCTCGCGCCCAACC
>NW_010424707.1:18748-18997 GCF_000710305.1 Buceros rhinoceros silvestris
GCCCGCTCGGCCACTCACACAATTACTCGACGTGATGATTAACTGTGGGTGTGCAGGAGGGACGGGGACTTTGCCCTGCCAGCAGCAACCGCCTTCGCCCCTGACGCGGGGCGGGTGGGTCCCCCTGCCCCGGGCAGCCCAGCACCCAGCACTGCCTCCAGAGCAATCCCCAGAGCCAGGGACGCGGGTGGGTGTTGGAGGGACCGAGGTCTCAGCATAAATGTCCCCTCCCTGGAACCCCCACACCCG
>NW_010424708.1:0-15287 GCF_000710305.1 Buceros rhinoceros silvestris
ATAAAATACATATTTATATAAATATATGTACCTAGAAATGTAAATATTAATTAGTAGCTTCTTGGTTGGTTATACTTCAGAAGCAGCTGAGAATATTGCTTTCTGCAAGATACTTTCACACAGTGCAGCTGCAGCCATATCTGAATGATGGACGAAGCATTTCATTTTCTTTCCAGAACTCACTCATGTTCACAAAAGGAAAAGGAACTTTATCAAATTCATGGATTTAGATTTTTATTTGATGTGACAAGCAATAACAACAACAACAAAAACCTAAGCAATGCCTGAAGTAGTGGTGGGGGTTTGCTGGTATCCGCACAAAGCAGAGTCAGTCTGCAGATTTTCGTCAGTCACAAAAACACGCCAGCAGCTTCTTGAGCTTCAAAACCCCAGAGGCTGTCAATCCCGCCACAAATTCTGTATGAAACAGGGAAGTTCTAGTTCTACAAGCAAAGTCTGGGAAGCACGTTTGGAATATGCTATGGGCCATATGTTGTTTCCTCTCTGTGGCTGCTTGTTTCACATTTCTCCTGCAAGTCCAGGGCCTGGGATCCCGGTGCTGTACTGCCACACTAATTTTCGTTTCTCAGGTCTACTTCTTCCCCTCAGATAACTGTCACTGAAACGTGTGGGGAGCAAAAGAACAACAAAACCCAACACACCACACTGGAGAGGAAAGGTACAACATGGGCTACAAGGAATCTACCTAACTTAGTTATAAACCTTTTACTTTTCAATCTGTTACATGGTTTTAGTGGTTAAGTCAGTCCTGCAAAATAGTTGGTATCGTGGATGACCTGGTACAGATGTACGCTGCCCCGTGGAGCTCGCACAAGGGTCATTTGCCTGCAGAAGTTTGTTTTTCAGGTACGTATTGTTCTATGAATAGCTCAGCTACTATACTTTTCAAGGCGAGTATTTTTATCCTGCTATAAAATGACTTCATTTTATTTATCTTAAGACGCTTCCTAAATGTTGAAGAAGAACATTTCTCTGTGTTCAAAATGGGCAGAGGGTACTTTTCTCAGCCTGGGCTGTTCAAAGGCCAAATATTAAAACCCATGTTTGACTTACAGGTTTTAGCCTTGATGTGCTTGTGTTAAAATTTGAGCCTAGTTTTTTAGAGCATGCTTTAGCATTGGTGACGTAATTTAAGTTGAGGTAGGTTACTTCTGAAGCTGTGGGTCCCAGAGCCTTGAAACATACTTTAGAAGTCACAGACGCAGCGGAAGGTTGTGTCTCTGCTGTCCCTGCAGACCTTTGCTCAGTTCCGTACTCGTGCTGGTTCCACGTTCAGTCATACGCCGTTTACAGTATCAGCGGGTTTCTATTCGGTGTTCCTTTTAAGAAAATACCCTGTTAATACCTCCTGTTTAGCAATGAGAAGGATTATGTACTTAAAATGTTCAGCTGAATAATACATACAAACATCTGACATTTGGCCTGCTCTGAGAATAGGTGACATGCTTATTTAACGATTGCGAAAATGTTAAAATGGTGAGGTAGAAATTAAAATGTCATTTTAAAATATTTGTATTTAACTATCTGATTCAGTCCTTTTCTACATTTCCCCTTGGGGCATTCGAACTGAGGGTCACGGTAGCAGGCTGACACCGCGGATACTTTGAGCGATATACTGAATGTTGTTGGCATTTCAGCCTAATTAGTTGCATCCTATTTTGCGATTTGTCTTTGGTCCTTTGGGTTGCTGGCCTGTGTTTGGTTGGGTTTTTTTAGTATTTTTTTTTTATGCTCGTCGTTGTCTCATTCTAAATGTCAGCAGACCAGTACTTGTGTAATTGTTTTTTTCCCTTGCTTCTTTTCTCCCTGGTGTCAGAAAATTTGACAAACAATTTCTACGTCTCGGTCAGGCTACATGAGAAGAAAATGTATCCCAAGACTGAGTGACAAACACAGACTCATCTAGTCCATGCAGGTCTTGAGCACAGCCGCATATTTTTCTGGCCAGTTACCCACAGTTTTGAGCTGGAATGATCTTTTCTTGGGCTGGTTTAATTGCTTGTGCCAGCTTTGGGCCACCCCAGGCAGACCTGCATCGTCTCCGTTGGGCTCATTTCTCATTGCAAAAGCCTGGCGGAGCCTCCCCTTCCTTGGGGTCAGGTTAACAAAGCCGCCTGTGGTCCTGTGGCGGATCCCTCTGAAAGGGCACCGGGATAGTTCACCTGCACATTGAGGGTTTGTACGTTTAAGAAGGAGAGCATCAACCTGCAGGTTTAAACAACCCTCACTTCAGTGGTGGTGTGCCCAAAGAAACGGTTAAATCTTTGGAAGAGCTGGGGTCACTGACACCTGAGGGTGCTCTGCCAAAAACCGCAGAAGGGCAGCAGAGCACCAGCCTGCTCTCCCGGTTTGCTTTTCTCTGCTCCATCAGTGAGGTCTGAGTTGAGGTGGCTCGCTCTGTGGACCTTGCTTGATCATTGCACCCAAGGCTGGAGGCGATGTCCAAGGAACGGTGCTGTATGCAGCCTGAGAGGAGAGCTCTGTGCTTTTTACTCCAAACGCATGCAGGGCTCCTGGCTGGCCTTGAACGGGCTGTGGTACAGGCAGCGTGCCCTGTCACCGCTGGATGCACACAGCTTGTCATCTGGGCATCGCTCGCCTGCTTGCTGAGGGGAGGATTAGAAGCAGCTGAAGCTGCATTTAATTGCTGAAGCTGTTTTACACTTGGAGCAAAAATATGCGGAAACACTGCACCCATCTTCCCCGCAGACATGCTTTTCTAATCTGCCTAAAGACTGCGAGATCACTTAGCGGTAACACCTGAAATTCTGTCAATACCTTGTGCTGGCTGCGTGGAAGACGTTAAGTTACTGATGTAGTGGGACAGAAAGCAGCGATTTAAGCGGAGGCCGCCCTGCCCCGTGACTGCTCGTACGCTGCAGACATGGTCCAGGGGGAGAGGCTGTCCCCAGGGGGACACGTACCGTGACAGTTGCTGCGCAGAGCCTGCCCCTCCGGCGTGCTCTCGCTCCACCAGTGCCTGCGTGGCTGTCGCTGCTGCCCGCTGCCTGCTGCCAAGTAGTTTGGTGCAGGTGCCAAGTGAAAGTGAGTGGGTTTAAATTGGAAACACACATTTTTGTCATCACTAGTTATTACAGTACATGCCAATGAAAATTGCGCTTTTGCTGAAAGTACAGGTGAAATCTGGAAGGCCATAGCAATATTGAGCTGAGAAGAATGTCGTGCTTTAAACAGTGCCGTGGGGAGCGTCAGACCCAATGAAGGCCTGTGTAGTTTTCCTGTGATTAAAAGAGATGATTTAAAGGCGTGATCTGAACGTGCCAGTCTTGCTGGTGGTTGACTCTCTCAGAGGAATTGCCGGTAAAGGTAATTGCTTTGCCAAAAGATTCCAGGGAAAGAAAAATCAGAGCCAGATAAAAGCAGAAATTAGAAGCAACTTCTGTGAAAGGAGTCAAAACGCAACAAAGTTGCTCAAATTGGTTACAGTGTAAGATCTCCAGTACGTTTTTATCCCATAAATATCATAGGAAGGAACCTAAACCTGGAAAAATCACCCCTGAACTGAGAACTCTGTCTGGCTTTCAGGACTCCACCTGTGCCTTGATTTATAATTTATGCTCCGGCTTTTCGATGTGCAAGAGGTCTTCGCACCTCGTGGCATGCGTTATAGATGGGGGGGTTAGGTTAAAACGTGCTTCTGCTGTGAGGCACAGGGTGTTGCCCACTCTCCACATCAGATTCATGTGTGCAATGTAAACAAGACCTTACTCTGCTCCCAGTAAACACACTCCAGATGTATCTTTTACAAATGTTAGGTTGTGCAGCATCTTGACACATGCCAGTGGTTTGAAGCCTGTGCGTGCTTCAGTGGGGCATAAAAGCCCCATCCATTCACTCAACTGTGATGTTTTGCAACAGGCAAAATTTTAGTGTTGTCAGCTACTCGCTGTTCAACTTTATTGACTTACAACGTCTAATCTGATGCTTCTTTTTTTGAATTGTTTTCAGAGGTGTCAGGTGTTTTTAGCTGAGAGGCGATCGCATAGCACAGGAAAAGGAACCTGGCCAGAATCCTCTGGTCTGTGTTTCCTGACGTTACGTGACATTACACATGTAAGGTTTGTCCTGCAGCGTGGCTCGCAGGAGACTCGGGGCTCACGTTAAATAAAGCATAGTAAGGAAATTTTTGGCTAGGAAAAAGACTTAGAATCTTACCTGGTCACAAGCTTTCTGCTATGGACTTTATTTATCATGGCCATTTTAAAAAGTGTGTTAACTATGTTCTCTGTTTAATACTGCAATTTAGATGGTGTTTATTATTAATAAGCATCTCTCTGAACAATGATCTAGTCAGTCTTCAGACATAGACAATGACAATAAATTGTCACTTAGCTTTTTATTGACCAGAAAGCTGTGTGGGCCAGATGCTTTCTTGCTTTCTCAAGGGCCAGGAGGCAAAACACTGCTTGGAGACCTTGGAACAAGAGGATTCCCTGTCTGAGAGCATTCTGCTGAGGGTGGCCTGTTGTGGCTGGGAAACTATCATGGCGTTATAGTGGTAAGCAATGTATGTCAAATTTCAAACCACTCCATTGTACCACATGGGAAAGCTAATCTGAAACAAGTAAGAATCCTCAAGCTTCCTCACAGCATCATGAGAATTTGTAGTGACCCTCTTGCCTCCAGGATAGTCCTTTAAAGTGCCCCTTCCAAGAGGGTCAGAGGACAGAGGTGTGGGAATGGCGAATCTCAACTGGGAGAGAGAGACTGCGTGGAGTACAGGAAGTGACCGCAAGTGAGGCAGGACGGGCGGGTGTCCATTGCCTCAAAGCATCGTCTTACTGTTGCTAGCAATTTCTTCGAAGTGTTGCCTCTCCAGTGCTCGGTGCTATTCAGAAAGCTGCGAAGATGGACACCTGAGCAAGGTGCTCCAAGGCGGCACATGGAAGCGAAGGAACAGTGTTTAGTTCATCTGTGCTGGCGGTGTCCTGGGGATGCAGTCATGGCCAGCCGGGCGGGAGGGAAACTTGCAGTGCAACTGCAAGCATCGGCATAGCTGGACCCCTCCGAGGGGACCCTCTCAGTCACAACTAGCTGATGCCTTTGGTTTCTGAGGTTGTTGGATCATATTGAAAAGTAACAGAGAAACATTTGAAAGCCCCTTGTGAAAATGGGACTCACATTAAGTAAAGAAAATTCTTACTGCTACACCATTTTTCTGCTTGCACTTGTCCACAGTGCTGGAAAGACAAAATTACAAAAGTAATTCAAAAAACAGAGCATTGACTCTCAGCTCGTATAAATTGGCCCCAGTGAAGCTGCACTGATTCTCGCCACCTTGGGACCTGCCACAGAACACCTCCCTTTGGGCACAGGACAGTCAACTGCCTTGCGTGTAGTGGTTGGAGTAGTCAGAGGATGGTGCAAGCTGTGATGCTGGGGCTGGCAGCCCTGACCATAGCACAAAGCACATTCACCTCATTCCCAAGTATCGAAAACGATCCTTAATCATTTGATTCAAATAGCAAATTTTACTTTTTAAACACCAAATACAGTTCTGGCCTGGGGATGGTTTCCTTTGTAATTGCATGATGAAATAACCCCATAAAGCAAAAGAATACAGGTTGCATGTGGCACATATAATCCTTATTTATTGGTCATTTTGATCCTGTGTACAGCAAAATGGAAATATGAATACATTATCGAAGCTGCACTATGTACACCCAGGGAAGAAAGTTAATTTTACATAAAACGGAGAAGGCACATAACGCAATGACACACTATGATCGTTCCGAGCTGGCCAAATTCCAGCAGCAGTGTTTGTATTCTGCCTAGTGTAAATATTCCCGGGGCTCTGAAGGCTCCTCACTGTTTTGGAGGAGGGTTGTCACCTCTTTCCAAGGGAAAAGGGAATTGTCTGTGAGAGGAGAGTAAGTTGCTTCATCCTTCCCCTGCTTCTGAGTATCTTCAGAGGGATTTGGTGCAGAGCGGATCACGTGCTCTAACCTAGCACCTTCTCTCTCTTCGAGGAAGGCTGTTGGACAAGAAGAGGAAGTGCACCTGTGTAAGGTTTGGGAGTATTTGGTTCTTACATGGGTATATTGCAAGTGATCAGCGGTGAATTACTTTTCTTTCAGCTTTTGAGTCGAACAGTGAGACAGATTAAACAAATATAATTTTTAAATATTTTAAGTCTTCTGCATGGAGACACCACTATAGTAATGGAGGTTACCAGCGCTTTTTGGGAAATCAGAAGCCAAGCTCAAGGTTTTTTTTCCTTAAAGCAGCATGAATGATCTCCTCAGCTCTTGGATGTTATTGCTTCTCCCTGATTGTTCTCCTGGACACACTTTATTATACCCCTGGGCTGAGCAGCAGTAAATAGCTATAGACATCTGCTACATCAGTCTTACTCTGTGGTTTAAATTTCAGCAAAGATGGTATTAGACTCTCATTATAATGTATTGTCTTTTGCTTTGACTCTTGTTCCCCAGCTGGGATACGGCCCGGAAGGGTCAATTTTCCTAACCAGGCATTTCGTGGTCACTGTAGGAAGTTAATGCAGCAACGGCTTTGGGACTTTTTGTGCTTTTCCAGGCTTCCACGGAGCTTTTCCAGCTGCAACATCTGCCTTCCTGCCTTCTTTGGAGGTTGCTTGGTTAATTCAGCTTTTCAGAAAGTGTATTTAGAACTGACCCTTGGGCTTTTGGGGCCTTTTCCTGTTTGTTTCTTATAAGATCATAAATAGAGTTTTGAATATTTCACATTTCAGTCTCTATTTGCAGTAAAACATGCTCCCTCTAGGTTATCTCGCACAGGTCTGCTTTGGTAGGTAATCCTCGTTCCTGACTCACCATCGTCCTCCCTCCCTTTCCTACGGCCTCACTGCTATGAAAGCACAGCTTCACCCTTGCTGAGATCCAGCTTTTGCCTCCACCTTCCTTAAGTGCCATCCACTTTCATTTTCTTTTATTCTCTCACTTTTGCATGAATTTTTACCACTCTTATTTTTATCTTTTCCTCTCCACTGAGGCCCACTGCAATCACAGCTTACTCTAATCTTAGTTTAAAGGTTTTTCCTCTGCCTTCTGTCTCCCTGACTTACCTTCGGCAAACCACACTCATACTTCACTGTGAGGTCTCCCCCTTGTTGTGCTTTTATGGGTCTTTTATTTAAAATTCTTTAGGAGCATATTCCTCCAGAGCTCTCCTTGGTCGGTATGAAAACTCTTTAGGCTTTCATCTTCTCTGTTCACCCCTCCTCTGTACATGTTCCTGAGTATCTTGCTCAGCCCCATATATTCTGTGTGTGGCGACATTTTCTCCATTATTTTATTTCCTCAGTACAGGCTGGGTTTTTTGCTGTCTCCAAACTTTCTTTCAGAAAGTCAAATCACTGAGAGAAGCAGAATGAATTACCAGCCACTTCCTTATTCTTGCTCCATCTTTCACTGTGAACAATGATGTTGTCCTTCAAGTTCGTTCTCCATGCAAACTGCCTCCATCTTCAGCTGCTTTCTCTCCTTGGTCCTTTTTCTGTGAATCATGCAATAATTTAGTCTAGAAGGGACCTGCATAGATCATCTAGTCCAACCTCCTGTGTAAAGAATGGCAAACTTCAAAGTTAGCAGTAGAATGGTTATAATAAATATCTATTTCTGAAGCGACTTAATTTCTGGTTTTCTTTCTCCATCTCTTCTATTCACCGAGCTATCTATCAATTTTATTTCTCCTTTTAGCTCATTCACCAGAAATAGAAGAACATAAAGCAGTTGTGTGGAGCCATCTTCTTTGCAAAAGCTTCACTAGTTCAACGCTGCTTCTGCTACCTGTGCCCGATTCGTGCTTCTGGATTGTCCCCTGGTTTTCAGAGCCCTGTCCCCAAGCCCCTCCCGGCCTGCATCCCTACCAGCGCCTCTTCTCCACTTGCTTATTGCTCACCCTCTTGTTATCACAGGTTCCTGCGTCTTTGCCTGCTTTGCCTCCTTCTGGGCAGCGATGGCCTTGCCTTTAGGTCTCTCGCACCTTTTTTTGGTGAGACAAAAGCAGTGCTTGTAAGAATCTGTACGAATCACTCCTGCTTCACTTGTGGTATCTCATCCTCACGCTGTTTTCGCTGCCTCAAGCTGTACACTCTTTGAATAAATTTCTTCTTTTTTCCAATATTTATGTGTCTTTCTAGAAGTGATCATGCCTAATAAACTGTGCTGTTCTTTATTTTGCCGTAGCAGGGTCTCATAGGGCAAATGCTGGGCTAAACAAAAAGCTTCAATTAAAAGCTATTACATCTGTCTTTACATAATGCCTTGATTCGAAAAGATCTCCCCTGAAACTCTGCTATCTCTTATCTCCCATCATATTTTTGTAACTTGTTTTTCCATTCTTTCCTTAGTTGCCTTTTGAACTCTCTGGATTTAGACTGCAGCTGTACAGTGATTGCATTCAAAATAATAAGCTTCAGTAAAAAAGCTGTAAATTGGGCTAGAAGAAAATCTGTTGTGCATTTTCGCTATGACTACATTCTGCTTCTTTATCTTGGGTTGGATCGTACCATCCACTCACATTTTCTGTAGTGCCTTGTTTTGAAATACATCAGTGAGGACAGCAAAAAATCCAGAACATGATTACTCTCATAGTTACTGCTAATCATCCAACGCCAAAATACAGGAGAGGGACGCTGATCTTCAGTAGTCCCTTCAGGGCTTCGTTCAAAGTGAGTTACGAATTGATCAGTAATTAAAAAGGTGATTTCAACTCTTGGTTACTGAGTAAGCGCAGTCTATTGTGCACTCCTGGAATAACCATCTGGGGTTTGATGTGTGTATCAGGGGTGTTTCACAACTGTGGGAACGTGTAAGCTGAACTGCAGGCAGAAAGAAATGCCATTAGGGACTTTCCCCTCCGTTGCCTCTTTATTGTGAGGTCAGTTTGTGTGGGAGCAATGTTTATGCCTCAATTTCTTGACTACATGTGAAAATTAACTGGATGAGTTACTGCTGAAATTTGTGTCTATATTTCAAAACCCCCTTTGACCGGAGCGTATTTTTGGCGCATCCTCTCCTACTATAAGAATGAACATTAAATCTTGTGAAAACTTTAAATGTCTCTCTTTACCAGATTCTGTCCAGACTTCTCCTGTATTCCATTACATTTTATGTGTTTGTTTCTTTTTCAACAAACAGTTGCAATCCTTTGGCTGCTGAGGTTTATGAGGAAGTTAAATGGGATTAGCCCTGTTTTAAGGGAGGAAAATTGAGGCATAAAAATTTATTTTCCCATGATCATAGAAATCTGAGCTCCAGGAGAAGCACCAAGTCCGTCATAATTATTTCAAAGCCAGTGCTTTACCTGTAGGCCACTCCTGCCTCTCTCCTGGTATTTTCCATGAGCTTTGGGAAAGATTTTTGAGCCTGCCAAAACATTTTGGCAGCCAGCATATGTTTGCGATGTGAGAAACAGCAGTTTTCTAAAATGGACCGTCAGGTAATGCTGTAACATGACAATGGCAGTAGTGTGGGTACTCAGTGTTCGTTCAGGGTGTCTACATTCCGTGTCTCCCAGAGGTCAGATTGTGCCCACTGGATGTTTTAGGACACATTTTTTTTATATTCAAAGACGTATGTGCTTTTGTGGCAACTGAAATTCTTGTCAGCCGAAGGTGGAGGGGCAGCATGTAGAATGAGAGGACTGGAGGAAAGAAAACCAATTAAAGTTGAAGTATTTATTTTGGAAAGTTTTCACGTGGCTTCCTTTTAATCCCTGATTAACAGATGAACATAGATGTGCTGAGACACAGCGCTAGCACTAAACCCTTTGATAACAAAATTACAGTGTTGTTATTGTACAGGATTATTTGACTTGTCTGCGTTGTCTTCTGCAGCAGCGATTGCTAGGCCGTCAGAGGGACGCCCAACGAGCAGCTGTTATCTGTGTGTGTCTGAGACAGGCACTTGCATGGACCCCAGGAGCCATTACTCTCTTAATGCTTACTGCTGATTATCAAGGCTGGAGTTTCCAGTGCAAAAAACACTGTCCTTGGACATGTTGGTCCAATGATAAATGGCAGTGGTTCACTTAAAAAATGCTAAGAGACTTTGAATGTTATTGAACTTAAAAGGAAAATATCGGAAGCCCAAAGTCATTGTAAGCTTTATAATGAGTCTTCCTGGTAGCAGAATGAAAGTTAATGTATCTAGCATATGTACACTGTCCCCTTTCAGCCATCTTCCAGTGTGGAGGAGTGCTAAATCAGTCTTCTAAATCAGTCTTTCCATCGGTGGTGGCTGCACCATGTTCCACATCTCCACCCGGGATCCCTCCTTCTCCTGCCGGCTGGGGCTGTAGGTCCCTTGAGTCGCCCGTTTATTGGCAGTGATGACTGAAACCACAACTGCCAAGAAGAGGATCAATAACAAGGCCAGCATTACTGAGCCAATGGAGGTGAATATGTTCGAGATCAAGTCAGTTGTCAACTGGAAGGATTGAAATAATTGCAATATAATTTACGTCAAGAGAATACTGAGACACACTTGAGCTACCATGGAAGGAGAACAAAAACCATTCTATGGATAAGGCTTTGCATAGTCAAACTACTGCTGAAGCACCGTTTACTGGTAGAGAAGTACAGCAGCCCCTCCAAACTCTGTTCTTCGGACTCTTCAGAAAATTACACACATGCTGCTGGGTATTTAATATACAGGGGAGAGCTGGACGAATGGCACGTAACCACACATTTCATCGGCAGCTTCCTTTCTGCTTGAAAACAACCTGTGAGTTAATAGGTCTGCAGACTACAGGAGTAATCCAGTAATTATTTGTTTAATCCCTTTAATAATAACTCATTATCCCTAGTTTGGTTGTGACTATGTTATTACTAACTTTGCTACTGCAAGTTAAACACGAGCTCTTTGTGTATATATTAGGGTACATTTCTGTTTCTCTTGCTTAAGGAGTCGAATTTATGTGGATACTTGTTCTCACGTATAGAAAATTTGCTTACTGTAAATATTTCTGTAAAATGTACTACTTGTACATTCCTGCCAGTGAACTATTCTACCAGCATGTTTGCATGAAGTTAGCGTATAGAGGCTGCACAAGAGTACAACCGAAATCTATTATTCAGTGAGAAATTAATCAGTATATTTTCACAAATAAGTTTTAAAACATTCATCCAGCTCTTCTACATACAGGCTTTGTAGCTTCACCTAGAGAAACACAAGCAGTACAGTACCGGATGAGCGTAAGGATGCTCTGACTTTTTTGTTCAGTATTCATGTGGCAGTGGGAAATGTGATAATGTCAGAAGGCACAGTGCGCATAAACAAATCTGCCAGTTGAAAAGCTTTAGACTAGAGAAATTTTCTAGTTGGTAGATGAATGTTTTATACACATCTACATATGTGCTTTTATGTGTTTAAAAAAAATAGCTCACGTGAGGTATGCCAGTGAAGTCCTGTGGGAAGTGTGGAAAAGTGGTCAGTATGGACAGAATGGCCCTAGCAGGAAGTGAACTTCTGGCGGATTCTGCCATCCATCATCTCCTGATTTGTATTACAAGTGACAGCTGAACTGTCATGGATGAATAGGGCTTGAGGCTGAACTTTCAAATCCCAAAATATTTAGAAACAGAAAACAGCAGGTCAAAGCCCATTTCCCGGGTAGATACTGCACGTCACAGGGTATTTTAGTGACCTGCTTACTCGTCGTTTCTAAGGAAGTGCAATTACAGGCCTGACAACGATGATGACACTTTCGCATTCAGCGATGGATGTTCTGTAAACAGATGCTGTTGCTCTGCCTAGGTTGTTGGACTTGGGGCTTTGCAGAAGAACAAAATTGGCAGAGGGAAAATGTTGAAACAATTCTTCCCCTTTTCTCCTGTCTCCACCTCTATGTTGGTGTAAAAGGTCCTAGTACAATAATAAAAGCAAGTCTGGCTCAGGAATTCTCTCTAGAGGATGCATGACCAGCTAGGATACTTTTCCTCTGTCTCTGATAGATAAATATATGTTTCTTATGATTTTAAAAACATTTCTTCCAATAGAGATAATCTAGTCCAGGCAGAGACCACACGACTCCAACTCTAAAACAAGGTGGTGTGAAATATATTGTTCTATTAAATTGGATTGTATTACGATGGTCATTTCATCGTTAGGCGGCATTACGGATTTATTTGAGATCTTCTTTTTTTCTCTGTACTGTATTAGACTGTACGACCCTTGTTCCTCTTGACTCAGAGAGGCTGCAAGTTTTTACTGGAATTTCTGTTCTCAAAAGCTGCCTGTGATTTTCCTCGTCTGCTCTGGGAAACTGAGGACCAAGATAGTCTAGAGTTAACGCTGATCCTAGGGTTGAACAGGGTATCTGTGAAAGAAAATCACTACCGTAGGCAAATGGATGATATTGCTCGGTCTCTTATGTGTCGGTATGTGAAATTTCTGAACTTATTGTCCCTATTTTCTAGTCCATTCTCTTTCCTTATCTGTTGTAAGTATGTCTGTATCTATGGAGGCACTTTCATTTTTTATATCCTTCAAATTAATTTTATTTCTTAAAAATTCTATGCAAAGGGTTCAGGGAGAAAAAAACCCTATAACTTGTTACAAAGCAGTCGCATATCTAAACCTCATTTGCAAGTTGAAATCATCATTACGGGGCTTTTTTTGTTCTGCGGTTGTTACTTAGAAACTTTCACCTATAGCACACCACTAGCAATCTACTATACGTTTTGTTCCAGTTCGTCTTTCCATCTAGTGACTGTTATTCATTCATGGGATTCAGATTGGGTGACTTGAACTTCAAAAAAATATTGACAATGGCCAGTATTGCCTGTATCTGTCTTGGACGAGACACTTCCTCTTGAGCCAGTATTAAAATCTAGAGAGCTGAGGTTTTTACGGATCTGATACATCAGCTAATTTTATTTCTGTATTTATGTTGTTTCTAAGTTCTAAATATGAAAAAAATGGCCTTTATGTCATCTTTTTGGGTGGTGTCTATTGATCAAAAAAAATGTACCATTCCAGTGCCACCCCCTGGTTTATCAGTCCACAGATGACTGCCTAAGTTTACAGCTTAGGTAGCCCCTTCAGCAGTAGCACTGAACTCCTAACAGGAGTTGCCAGAAGGCTCTGCTGTCTGGTCCCATCAACAACAACTGCTTCTTTAGTAAATAATGGCCAAAGAGTTAAACTAATTTGAAAAATCAATGGGCTGTTTCGAAGCAAAAAAAAAACAACCTGAAAAGTACTGTCTGCCATCATCTTAGCGTCTGTTCATTGCAGTATTTGGTGGTGATGATAGGCTGAAATAATTGTAACTGGTGATCCTGAGAAGAAAAAGGACCGAGTGGCATGTTTAGAAACATAGTGCTGCTGAGACAGTGGAAAAAGAGGCTTTCTGTTACTGATCCCAGTGTGTATTTTGCATTACGGGATCGAGTGGGCTTTCAAAAATCAGTTTGAACATGTAGGTCTGTATCACTGCACCAGGCTGGTTTAAAAAGTCCTCGGCTGCTGCTCTCACCGCAGACGGGTCTAGGCTGTGAACGTCCAGTATGTCACAGGACAGAGCCCCTCTGACTGCCGTGGGACTGCTCATGGGTGTAGATGTTTATGTCGGTGATCGCCTGTGGCTGCGAGTCTGTGGGTGACCTCAGGGACCGGGTGGTGATCAATGCACAGCTGATGCCTCCTTGATCAGTCCACCACACTACACTGCTCAGCTTTGCATCGCCCAGGCTGCCATTCCCTTCCCCACGCTGGCTTGGTAAGGTCTGGCTGTTGAACTGACTTCTTGGGAGATGGCTCTTTGCTATGCATATACAATTTCAGGGTGTGTTTATCAGAAAGCCATGGCAGAGTCCCACACAAGAGGTGCTCTGTGACCTAGAGCTTCAAAAGCAGAGGGGGAAAGCTCAGGAAAGGACAAAGCGAGGCAAACTTGCCTCAAGACAAACAAACAAACAAAAAAAAAAAGCCACAGGACAGCTGAACATTTCTTAGGAGAAACAAGTTACTGAATTGTTTTGCTAAAGACCTTTTTTTGTCGGAGAAGCCTGTGAGACCCCCAAGCACTGTGACAGCCTTTCAGAAATAATTCTTGCTGATAAATAGCACATGGTGATCACAGCCATTTCCAAATGTAATTTCAGCACTGCTTATGAATAACGAAATATATGTAGGGTAGCTGAAAGTGGGTTAATTCACTGACTGGGCAACCGTAGAGGTTCCCACTGCGCTTTGAGCAGGAGGTTGTACTGGGAGACCTCCTGCGGGCTTTTCCAACCTGAGTTATCCTACGAGCCTGTTTTAAAGGTAGTCGGTGAGAGAACTGGAGAGTTCCCCTGCCCCTAATACACAGTAGCTGTCTGTAAAATCTGTAATGGATGCTGATGGCAAGATCATGTCACGTGCCCTGGTAATACCAACAAAATGCAGTCTGCTGACGTGAGAAGGCCAATCTGCTTCTCACTAAGATATTTTATATAGCTTGTTTTATTTATATGTCTTTGGATGTCAGCTGGAGCGAGACAAATATATTTTGGCAAAATTGTTAAAAAAAGAAGAAAAAGAAAATATTCTTGAATCGAGTTTTCATGTTGTGAATATCTTCATCTGCAGAAAAAAGCATGGGTTTTTGTCTTTTTTTTGAAAATAAAGTCTTTTGGCCTTTTACTGGTGGTTTCATTTGAAAGCTGATTAATTTTTTATGTTTCTTAAATTATCCAATAAAAATTATTTTAGAAGTTTGTATTAGATACAATAAATCATTGGACCGAGTGAAACTTGATTGTATGACTGGGTTTTGCTTTTCATTTAGTCATTGAAGTAGATTGATAGTTTCACCTTGGTTCCTTGATTTACTTTGTAGATGCACAGTCTGGATAAGGAGGGCCGAGCTCACGAGTCCGAGCTCAGTAGCATTTATCAGTGCGGTGTATGTGTGCTTATCTTTGGACAAGCTGTCTCCCGAATGGTTATTCCGTAAGAGGGGTGCGTTAGGGACGTGCGTATGAACGTTTCCACGTGCGCCAAATGTCAGAGGCAAGTGGAATAGCACAAGGGAGCCAGCAAAATACACGGGGCCTCCCCCGCCTGTCTGTTTTACCTCAGCGTGACTCACTCATCTGATCTAATCCTGCGTCATGTCGATACGGGGGATGAGAATTACGGCCACAGACACCAAGGGCTGAGCCAGGCCAGGGGGAGAGAAAAGCAAGCTGGTCCCTACTGGTGCCAGTAGGGAAATCACGGTAGGTGTGTGAGGGAAGTAGCATGAACTTCCTCAGGACCCAAGCACGAGCT
>NW_010424708.1:15388-22099 GCF_000710305.1 Buceros rhinoceros silvestris
AAAGAGTAGCTTGGACCACGGGTATGTGTTCCTGGGATGCTGCTTTGAAAGCAGAAGCATGCCCCTCTTGCAGGGCATTAAGAATTAATCTGTCTTCATTTCAGCACTTGCGCAGAAAGGTGCCTAATTCTGGATGCTTTGCAAGACAGTCTTCAACGCAAGCTCTAAAACACAGGGGCTGCCAAACACAGGCGAGTTCCCTTCTCTGCCACATGCGGGGCTTGCTGGGAATTCTGCAGCTACTTGTGTGCACCACAGCCCTCGCCGGCGAAGTCTCTGGATCCTGAGTCCTGACACCTCTCACAAGGTTATCGCTTCATTCATGGTAAGAACATCTGATCCACACCGTCCAGATTTACTGCCCCCAAACCAAAACCATTCACAGTAGTAATGAGGGGCGGTTGGCTTGAGAGGTCCTAATCCGTGTCAGAATTACTTTGGAAGGTTTGGGGGCATATAGGGATAACACTGAGCAGCTGAAGAAAAGCCATTAACTTGATTGAAAAGCCCGTAGATTCGCTGCGTTTATTTCACTGAGGAATTGCAGCCATCTTATTGGACATGTTTTCTGTTACAGGCTGCATTCAAATAAGAATCGCAGTAGTTCAAGAAGAAATCCAGCCAGTCATACACAAATATGTTACAATGAGATGCATCGATAACCTCAGCTTGTGGGACTTCAGTTATCAACAGCAGTAAAGCAGCCGTAAATCTGTAGATTGACTTTGTTCCAGTAAAAGTACGTTAAAGGAGTGGCACATGAAGTCTCTTTTTCCATGATTTTTTTTTCACCCTATCCCTCTCTCACATTGTCTGTAAAAAAAGTAGCTGCTCTGCTTGTGCTGAACACTAGCCGCCAGGTCCCGAGGGCTGTGTTGACCTAAATGCTGGGCTGCCGAGTTGAACCAGTAATCCGCTGTGGACCCCTCTAAAGAGAGCAGATTCACGTCCAGCCGAGCCAAACTCTGCACGGGCCATTGGAGACGGCAAACTATTTTCAAGTTTCTATATGCGTCACCTATTTCCTTTAACTGCTTTATCTTCTTTATGCTTTATCTTGGTTTGCTTCTTCATGCTACTATGCACGTGGACGCTTACTCATGCTGAGTGTGCCTATACGCTAATATAATTCAGGTACAGGAATATTTTATTCCTTTCTACTTTTGTACCGGAGGCACCACCTAGCATCCAGAGTGCACCTTAGCTGATGTTTCCACTGTTAATCACCGGCGAGGCCACCACCTCCTTTTCCTTCTGCACACCTTACAACCCTTCGGTTTATCGTGTGGGCTTCAAAAGTGTATTTTCTATGTCAGTCACGTTGCACAGCCCTTCTTTCTGTCTCTCTGTGTGTAGGAAGTCATTCCTGAAAGGCATCGTGTTTTCTGTACTTTAAACCTGGTGCCTAATAGGCTTCAGGATTATTTAGTAAGAAAAGTGTTGGAATTATCTGAAATTGAGAAGAAGAAAGCAAGAGGTAAAAAAACGGACCTGGAAACACTGCTGCAGGTTTTCCCTCTAGTTTTGCTTCCTTAATGAGTAAGAACGAGAGCAGTTTGTAGGAGGACCAGGTTCAAACCTGGCGCCTTCAATACTTGATGAAGCTCCCTGTGGCCTCGAGAAGTGACTGCTTCACCCTGCCATCAGCCAGCCCATAGCCCCAGTTCGGGGTGGCTGGCAGTTGCCACATGCTGGGTCTGGTGCTTGTTGCAGGTAGCTTTGCCTTCTGCCTGCCAGCTAACACCCGAAGGTAAGTGTGGCTGCTTCCCTCCCTGCAGCCTGGGAACTTCTCCCTCTAACACTATGTCCGCTGGGAGGAGGCTATCCTGTCGCCCCTCTTGTATCTCTAGTCCTCTGAAAATCAATCTATACTGCATCTAGAGTTGTAGCTAATTAATACTGAATTTTCATCATTGCTGTTGCCGTTTCTGCCATCAGCCTCTGAGTTGTTTTCCTGGTATCTGCGGGAAAAATAACCCCATTGTTGGAGGGCCTGAATGAGACCCCCAGTCCCGTGTGTATCTCTCTGGACATTGCTGAAGACGAAACTTAGGTGACTGCTTCGGATGTGTGCAGAAGATCCACTGTACAATGTATATTTAGGCAGCTCACCTTGAAGAAGAACGTTTGTAGGTAATCATTTACTTATTTCACTGTTTTCTGGTGGATATCCATTGTCTGAATATTTTCTTAAAATGCCTCTGAAGATGCTACATTCACTGTCACCTCCATCTAGTGTGCTTTTTTTTATAAAATGTAGTTTGACTAGTTTGTCTTAGCTGAAATGTGACAGTTTGAATGAATTCCTTCCTGGAAAATTTTAGTTGTTCTTGAAATCAAAGCACAAATGCGGAGACAATTAGTGTTAACAGCTGTAATGATAAATCGGTCCTCTGGCTTGACCGGATATAGATCAGAAAAATGCAATCTTTACTATCGGGAAGGAATTACGTCTCTGGTGTCCTGTGAGAAAATGAAGACGACGGAGATGGTTGAAGTGTGGGTTTTATACGGGCTGGCAAGGAAAGACCCTCATTAAGAAATTCTGACAGGCTTCCTCCTGGCGTGTGAAGTCACACTGTCGTGACACTAAAGAAGTTAACAGGGAGGTTTATTCTAATTGTAGTGGAGCAAGAAACTGAACATGGAGCCCTCTGAAGCGTTGCAACTACACTGTAAGGCAGGCATGGGTTAAACAAGGGCGTGATTCACATCAGTCAACCTTGCAGTCCGATTGGCATACGTAGATCTCCTCCTCTTCCTCTGCACATTAGGCTGCAGGACCATCCCTGGATCACTTGGAAACAGTTGTAATCACAACAGTTTGCCCTCTCCTCACTTGCAGTAATACTTGGTTCAGGTGGCCTTCTATTTATAACATTAGCCTTTTGGCTGAGTAGCTTTTCAAACTCGGAAGCTCACGTTTAGGAATTAATCTTCAAAGAACAGGCTACATGCAGTAACACTAATTTCTTAAACTGCCTGTAGTATGGATGTCTGACTTGTATTGACTGTTTAAGGGCAGCAGTCCAGCCATGGAAACACCAATATTTCATAGGTCTGTAATGGTCTGTCCTAGGCAGAGGAAGTAATATTTCCTGTTTTGGCTACTGTACTTTATGTGAGCTCAGCTACGGACCCAAAGAAGCCAGAAGTACCTACGTAGCCCCTTAAAATCTCCGTCAGATGTTTTGCTGGATGAGTATCTCACAGGACAGAGTATTAAATGCCTTTTCTCTTAGACAGCAGGGTGCTGGTTGTACACGGAGCGTGGTTTGGCTGGCAGTTTGGGAGGCGAGCTCTCAGCGAGCTGTGGGCTTTGAGAAGACTCCCTGACAGCATTTCTGCAGCAACTGCCAGTGCTAATTTTGTGAGCACGCTCCAGCTCTGTTTAAGAGCATCTTGGTGGTGCGGCACAGATTAAATGTGCAGCCCCAATGTGTTGTTACGAGATGCCTTTTAAAATTCTATCGACAGCCTCTGGTGTAGGAACTTCACCATCTGCTGCAATCTGAAAGGATAAGAGGGAAAATCTATAGCTGGTGCAAATCCAGGCAAACCGTGATGAGGAGGAGTTTGTCCCATAGCTGCTAAATCGCAGACTAGACAAATGTTTTAGCAAAGGTGTCAGTCTCTGGGGTGTAATATCCCTTTCCAGTTTGGGAAATGCTTTGGGCTATCATGTAGAATTATTTCTGTATCAGGATAACAGCACAGTGTATCAGGTGGTGTTTCTCCATGGCGGCTAACTGCATTACAGCTTTGAGACAGCAGATTCTGTATGAATAAATCTTGGTGGTGTATAAAAGCGTTATCAGGCAAGCATCTTGCAGGAAGGAATGGTAATATTAAAAATCAAAAGCCTATTGCTGAAAACAGTAACTGTCTGTCATTGCCCTGCATATATCTGGGCTGAGTTTATTGTATCCCTGTAGCGGCCCCAGTAGAAATGACTCCTGAAGCGGGATTTGGAGGAACACACAGTGGTGGCCTTTTGAGGAACTCTGCTCCTGTAGTCACAGGAGAGTGAAGTGGGTGCGAGGGGGTCAGTAGGTTAAACCAAAAGCGGGAGAAGAATGGAAAAGATCCTGCAGCGCTGAAGATGAGGGCAGGACAATTCCTGTGGAAAAGAGGTGAAGAGACAGTCAGCAGACAGAGTGAAACACTTAAAATGAAAAGAAAGAAGAATGCATTTCAAAACTGCTTTCTTCATCGATTGCGTAGGTGTTCAGCAGACCAGCAGGAGAATGATGATGTTATAACACTCAAGATATGGCCGATGGGAATGACAGCATTAGGCTGCGAGAATGGGGCAGGAAATTATAACGTAGGCTATCAGAAGCTGTGTCAAGGGTGAAACTAAACCGTTTCTAAGGCAAACTTCTGATTTCCTGAATTTTGCACGTATTTTATCTTCCTCTCTCTCTCACTCTAGATCCCAGTTTTTCTGTATTAGGGGAAAAAAAGAGAAATCGTGCTGACCTGTTTGCCATCTGGAAGCACGAAGCCCATCTAAGCGGATAGCGGCACGTTGTTTCTCCTAACACGTTTCCACGTGCCCCGTTCACCAGGCATGCTTTGCCTGTGTGCTGTGTTACCAGTTCCGAGCAGTGGAGCTGCACAGTCTGAATTATGGGCACAGAAGTGGTTGCTCAAAACTCCACTTCCCAGCATGCAACGGATGAGGTTAAATATCTCTTAATTAGTGGTGAACCCTCCAGGACTCCCGCTCTTGGCAGGCCCGGCCGTCCCGTGCCCGGGTCTGTGATGTCCGGAGGTGGAGCAGCGACTCTTTCACGGGCACCCCCTCGCCATGGGGAAGGAGCTTGCGTGCCCTTGTGAGGTTGAGAGCTGTGCTGGTGGTGGCATGTGCCTCCGGTGGGGTCTCCCAGGCCAGACAGGTCTCAGCTGAAGGGTCAGACACAGTGTGTCCACGGGCAGGATGGGCTCACTAGCCTTGGGGCACCATCCTAGGAGAAGGACAACTCTGACTCCAGACCTGGGCAGATGGAGCTCGTTTAGCCCTGTAAGGCTCATCCATCTCAGAGAAGGACACTCTAACCAAACCTACGACCCGAGAACTTCGCTGTCACTGTCCAAGCTCGCTGGGCCCTGGCAGATGAACCTCAGGTGTAAAGGGTGGAGCCAGCTCCGTGCACGCTGCACCTCGCCTAAAAAATCCACCACGCAGGCCCCAAGGGTGCACTCATCGCTTGCAGTGAGCGTGGGGAAAACCCTTCCCAGATCTTAGTTTGCAAAGCCAAGCCATGATGATGAATTAGTGGTGATAATGGTAGATGTTCTTTTATTTCTGTAATCAGATCTTTGACAACAACACTGAGTACCCATCAAAGATGAGCATCACATACGGGTGCCTTCTGTGGCCTCTGGTCCCTGACTGTGATGCTGTGCAGGAGGTTTGTCTGTCTTCCCCAGGCCCCGGTTCTCCATAAGAACTGGTGCAACCTGTGCTGAAACTGTCGGTCTTGTCCCTTCCCACTTTCTGTGGGAATAAGAAAATGCTCTGTCCAGCGCTGTGTAACAGGTGGGTCAGTGGTATAGCAGAGACGGAGTTGTGATTCTGTGCTTCCTGTTTCATTTTGCAATTGCCGGGCATTTTCCATCCCTACTTCTCTGCTAGATGCTAAGCCTCTCAAAACCGTTCCGTGAAATTCTTCTCCCTATTTGGAGCTGAGCTCCTGCAAAACAGCCATGTGTCACTACCTCACATCAATATTATGCTGGCAAGTGGTGATGAAGTAAGCAGCTATTTGACTGTTTCACACTGTCAGACAACAAGGTATCAAATCAACAGCTAGCCTTTGCTGGGTGCAGCACTTCAGTTGCAGCCATCTCGTGCTTCCAACTGTAAATATTAATGGTATAAGACAGACCTTTATTGGCTGCATAATACTTGCCTTAGCAGGCTACATGACACTGTTGCATTACTTAGATAATTATATTCCTTGACAAAAGGGGTTTTTTTAGTATGTTTTCATCCTACTGGCTTTTTGTCTAGTAGAAAGTGGATTAGTGACAACAAACATCATTATGTTTTAGCTTCGGGAAAGACTTTGGAAGAGATTCATACATGAAAAGTGTAAATGGAAAAAATCTATAAACCTCTATGTCAATAGTTACTCTTTGAAACCCTGTTTTAATCTTGATTTAGGCTTTTTATTTGTTGGTGGAGCTATGGTTTTTTTCTTCTGTTTTTTTTTTTTTTTTAAGTTTACTTCCATTTTGTTGATAGGAACATATAAATGCGTCTGTGAACAGACCTGCGAACCTTACCTCTGTCCTCAGGGATTCTTGGGCCAAGTACTGCACTCATAATATACTATCTAGTCATTGCATTAATATTGCTGGCATTCAAGAGGTTTGCATCTGAATGTGAGCTGGATGAAGCCAACTCTAATAAGTGCTTTTTTGATATCTGCTGAAGATGCAGGTGGTTTATGAAGTCTCTTTCTGTTATAGCCAGCACAGTACATGACAAAAAGGTCTCTAAAATGTATTAGAGATTTCTTTTAGGGTTCTATTCCATGCTTTTCCCTTACTGCCACCTAAAGCTAACTAACAGAAAATACATTGTACTTCAGATTAGCGAGTTACCCTAACACGCTAGGAAGTGATGGCAGCCTCGTCAATCTCTTTCTTTTCAGAAGATATCCTACACTTTAAGAAGATTTTCTTGAAGCTCATACTTCT
>NW_010424708.1:22286-23163 GCF_000710305.1 Buceros rhinoceros silvestris
CTCTGGTCCTCCAAGGCAAGGTGTATTGACGATGAGCACAACTCAACCCTGTTTCTAGCCAGATGATTACTTTAGTACTGGGTGCTTCTTAATACAGGCTGAAAGTAGCCTTTCCTACAGTGCATGAAGTCAGATCGAAAGCCACCTTCATCTGCAGGTGTAAGCTGTTCCTGATACAACCCCCTCTTTTGATCCCACCCTTCTCAGATGCCAGAGTTCTCCTCTGTTGAACAGGCAGCCTGAGATTCTTCCTTCTCAGCTCTGTCCTTGATGCCCTATTTCTTAAATAGTAGCTTTCAGTTTGGAGATCCCCTTTAAGGCAGGCCAACAAACTGAAGCAAAATAGAGACACGTTTAACTCACGGTCAGGTAGGCAACCCATGGTGGAAATGGTAATTGAACTTAATCTCGTCATACTGCCTAAGCACTGCCTGCTCCAACACGTGCGGTCAGCTCCTAGTGCTCGCACCCGGGCAGCGCAGCCCTGCTCGGGCTCTAACGCTTCCACTCAGAATGAGAACTAGTAAGGTCTGTCTCGGGATTTACCCCTCAGCCTCCGACTTTGGCAGTCCGTCACTTGCTTGGTGTTTGTACAGTTGCTAGTATACTGAGGTGTGGAACCCTGAGCACGAAGACTTGGGTCTGATGGGTAGTCTTTGATGGAGTTACTGCAATCCGCATTTTTACTGCACAGGACTTCTTTTATTGAAGTATGGCATTTTCTGTTGTGTAAGCTGCAAGAATATTGCACATACACTGGTAATAAATTACTTGTCTGTACCTATTTATGGATTTGTAGTCTGAACTTAGTCTAAACTACCACTTCCACATCAGCTGGCTCCTAATCTGTGGTCTGAGCACCAGGAGAGATGCTCTT
>NW_010424708.1:23241-24036 GCF_000710305.1 Buceros rhinoceros silvestris
TCTTTCCCTGGCTTGCCTGGTCAGTCGCTCATCTCAGGCAAAGACCCTTGAGTGCAGCCCTCACGCCACTGTGCTGGTGAATGAGGGCTCAGCTCCACTCGCCATGGGACTGTTACAGAGGGAAGAGCGCTGAAGGGTTTGCTTTGATTTTAGATAGTGTCAGATATTAGAAGGATTTGGCTCCATCACTGCCGTTACCTGTAACTGTCGCAAGGCAAAGATGCCCCCCGTTGTTGAAGTACCTGGCTGAGGCTGTGTTGCAATGTTTGGAGATGGTTCATCCTCTGGCAAAATGCCATTCTGAAGTTGCACAAACCTGACACTTTGCTTGTTTGCTGTCTTTACTTTTTATACCACAATTTAATTCAACTAATAAGTTAATCAGTAATTTCCAAGATGCTGGTGAAATCAAGCAAGTTTAAATAATTTTGGCAGACGTGTCATACATTTTCTTCTGGAAGAAAGTTCCACGCAAACTCCTAGAGAACTTAATTGTTCTGGAGACTATTGTTTAGCAGCAGGTTATACCAATAATTCTCTTTTTTTTTTTTTTTAATTGTTGTGGTTAACATATCCTGGGGTGGTGTCTCTCTGTTCTTCTAAATTGATAAATCAGACCCCAAACTATTCATGTGCTTTGAGAATCAACAAAATCCCTACCGTAGCATTTCACAGTGTCCAACAACAACCAAAGTCACCCACGATGTTGCAAAATGTACTCACACTAAATAAGTACAGCTGGAAACCTGCCTGTCAGAAAACAGCCTGGGGGTGTTGGTCAACAGCTGGCTGAGT
>NW_010424709.1:0-267 GCF_000710305.1 Buceros rhinoceros silvestris
TTATCTTTTTTTATCATTTAAAAAAGAAAGAAACAAAGAAAAAGTTAGCGCAGTTTCTCGGCCCCTTGGCGCGTACCGTGCGCTAGGTCATGGGCGGAAACGGCCGCGCTTAAGCCCGAGCACCGCGCTCTTCGTGTGGTCGCCGTCTAATGCGCTTTGTTTGTCATCTGATCTACCTTTCCGTACAGCGAGGGAAAAACTGAGAGAGAACCGCACACCGGTCACGGGCAGGGGTGTAATACTGGGCAGGGACAGAGTTGTTAAACC
>NW_010424709.1:532-782 GCF_000710305.1 Buceros rhinoceros silvestris
GAGAAGTCTGTGAGAGAGAGAGATGGAGAAAGGCGACCGGAAAGTGACTTGATACAGATTTTTTCACAGATGCGCAAAAAATTCTGATACCCGACACGGCGACACTTCCCATTTTACTCCTGAAGAGTGCTTGCCATGAGCCAGCAGCCATGGTTTCCAGAGAGTAATTGCTCCTAAGAGACATTTCTCTTAAGACGTACTTTCCCCCGTTGATTTGTGCAATAGATGTCTTTCCTCAAGAACAGGCTCC
>NW_010424710.1:0-21094 GCF_000710305.1 Buceros rhinoceros silvestris
GGCTTGTTCACCCCACCGTGCCCTCCTGCCGCTTCCCACGGGAGGAGGGAGAAGGTGATCTGAGCAATTTCCCCCCAACTATGGGAACAGATTTCCCAGGTGTTTTGCCTGGACAAAATGCCTCCTGGCTGTGGAACCCTTCATCATCGTCCACCAGCTTCAGCTGTTTCGCTGCTGCGAACCCATGCTGACTTTTCCAGCTCTCTGTCTCAAGGCACTTGGGCTGCTCTTGCTCACATTATGGTTTAGTCTGACAATGGGCCAGAGGAGCAAGGAAGCCACCCTCGATCTTGATGCAATTGTTTAATCCTGTTTCAGGTTTGGATGGTGGGTTCTTCCACCTTAGGACCTGTCTCATCGGGACTCTGGCTACTGTGCAACAGGACCTGCGAGCAGCTGCCAGTCAACAGCAATGAAGAGGGTAAGTTACATCTGCATTTTCATTGTGATGATGAATTGGTGCACAATATGAAGGCTGAGTCCTGACCTTTTCAAATCTATTCCATGTGTTCACAGCTTCCCTCAGAGCTGTGCAAGCCTTTATGATCCTCTCAATCATTTTCTCCGTCATCGCGCTTGTCATGTTCATTGTCCAGCTGTTCACCCTGGAGAAAGGCAAACGTTTCTACATTACTGGAGCCATCATGCTGATTTGCTGTAAGTATGCATGCCTCGCAATGGCTCTACACGTGTCCCAGTGCTGCTGCAAGAGCAAGTAGTCACACATCTGCCACATGTGGCCAACAGGAGATTGTCAGCCAGCTCAGTGTTTCCATTGGCCCAGTTTTTGTGATAAAACAAAGCACTGAGGAATTGGGAAGTGTTGGGTTTTCCTTTAAACTGTATATAAAAAAATAACTCCAGATTTTCATCAGAAAAGTCCAGTGGGTTTTGAAAAACACCTTTGAAAGACAACAAAAAGGATTCAAGTATTTGGGGGGTGGCAGGGGAATAAGGAGTTAGATAGCTACTGCTCATGGGATTCAACATGTAGCACCAAACTGTCTGCAGATCTTATTAATGATTTCCTCCTAATGGAGGTTTATTCCCCATGGCACCCACTAAACAAGACCTAAGTGTCTTATGTCATCATGTCTGCAAGAGAAATCCTCCAGAAATAAGCCTAATGGGCAGCAGCCCCTCGCTCATATGTAGGGTACAACAGTACTTCAGAAGTCCTGCAGCAATGCTGATTTCTGTGCGTTTTCCAACTCTCTTTTCCTCCTTCCTTCCCACAGGGATGTGCATTCTGATCGGAGTCTCCATTTACACAGCTCAATTCACAGGCAAGATGGCAGAGTTCACAAATCCTCACCATGGCTACTGCTTCATATTGGCCTGGATCTGCTTTTGCTTCAGTTTCATCATTGGCATCCTCTACCTTGTTCTCAGGAAAAAATAAGGCTGATGGGAGTTCAGGGGAGAGGGTTGGCTACTGGGAATGGGGAAGAATTGCTCTGCTGAGAGAACTGTTGGGCCAATAGACAGAAACAGCCACCATGATCACCACTGCCACCACCACAGAAAAATCACTAACAAAGCTAGAATCCTCAGAAACTCCTTCATCAAAGAGGAGGAGAAACAGCTCCAACTGATCTAGCACTCTTAGGGCTGTTGCACCAGAAACCTACAAGTGACCTAGACAGTTCTTCTCCTATTCTGCAGTCATGTCATATCTTCACAAAGCTTCAAGCTCAGCAGTGATGATTGAAAGGTGCCACAAAAGCAAGGGCTACATCTTTTTCCCTTCCTACAGCCTGTCTCACCTTTCAGTGTGTCTTGTGGGTTGAGCGGTGAGGCTTATGACCCCTTTTTTGTCCATTGAAACAAAGGAGATGGGCCTTTTGTTACATTTATATATATATATACACATATATATATGAAAATTAAACACATTAAATTGAGAAGCAACCCAATGGAAATCAGATTAAATTAATGTTAAAATGTCTACAGAAAAAAGGCAGCAATTTTTATTGCTGTTCTGTTTACTATTTGACATTCCTATGGTTGAATCAGATACAGGTAGGAAGGGCAGATATACAGGTGTGAATGAGAGAGAGAGAGAGAGAAAGTGTAGGTGTGAGGATACACAGGGGTTCCTAATTACAGGGCATGCAGTGTCTCAATGATGCACATTCAGGGAGGGAATCATCTGGGTGTGCGTTTACACTAAAATCTTCTGTTCAGCTCTAGAACACATTAACAGCACTGCAACACTGCAGATATTTACCGGGATGAGTCCTTATCTGTAGACAGGGTTTTTTTCCCACATGGTCACTCAGTATGTGGTATTAATTGAGAACCCCACCTTGTGACACAACTCATCTCAAAGGCAGGTAATACTGGTTAGCAGAGGAAATATATTCCCTAATGAGAGATTAGGAGAGATGAGGCAGGGCTTGTGAGTCCTGCTCTTTGCTGCACAACCTTGGGCCAGTCACTTAACCCAGTGCTTTTCCATGTGCCAAATTCTTTCACAAAACTATACCTACCTCCCAGGGTTGCTGAGAAGTTTTAATTCCACTCTGTAATACAAGGTGCCCATGTGAAAGGCTGGTGTGGAAAAGTAAGGCACTGGTACTACTGCAATCCACAAATTTATGTCAGTTTGAAGGATCTCAGTCACAAGTGGCATTTGCAAGGGACAAGAGGTCAAAACTTCCTGTGACTCCATCCACATCTAAAAGACAGAGTATAAAAAATATGCAGGTGCAGATTGTGCATGGATGCTATTTACCTCTCTCTCTCTCTCTCTCTCTCTCTCTTTCTGTTACATTTGTTTATTATGTAGAATTTATCAATTTGGTGGATGTACTTTAGTACTGTATGTTGCTGTTTCATTAACAAAGGTTATTTCATATATAGTCATTGTAAATATTTTGAAATGCATATTTTTAACATTGAGGGTATAAAAATAAAATCTAATTCCCTTTATTATATAGAGTTTTGCTCTGGGTTTTTTCCATTAGTGTTTCACATGTATGTTAACAGAAGCATTTGCTGTTCTCACTGAATCAAAGCTCACCTCTTAAAGATGCAGAACTACCATGTTCTCTTGCTTGTCAGTATACGAGATTTCCTGTTCTGGCGGGGAGGAGGAAGCAGAACAACTCTCAGAGCACCTGCTTCAGGCTCTCTGCAAGCTCAAGCAGATAGTGTGAGCATTGGTAACACTCAGTCCCAGAGCCAGATTTTGCTTCACACCCAGGAGAGCCGGAAATGTACTTTCTCACTCTGCGAGAGTCTCATCTCTGTGGAAGCTGGCACCTAAGGTGCTGCAGGATTGCAGCATGTCTTAGACAAACTACACAAGTGAGCATAAGTGAGTCTCAAAGCAAAATCACTGAGGTTTTTGCCTGGGCCATGTGAATTGGTATAACTGCTGCCTTCTTACAGTTGTCTGGCCAAACATCTCAGCAGCATTAGAGCTTGAGCAAACAGCCCAAAGCCCAGGACACAGGCGGATCTCAGCACACTTGGGGCACAATCCTGTGAGGTGTGAGGTGAGGTAAATCCTAGCAGGAATCAGCAGGGTAAGAAATTTTTCTTTATCAATTAGTACCTCTTAGGGAGAGCAAAGACACATGCTAATTGAGGGCAGAACAGTGACATGAATCTTTAGGAGCTGAAGTTTTACCAGAGAAGGACCTCATACACAGCAGGGTGTGGGAAAGTTTACAGTGTGTGATAGGTGGACACTTGATCTCAGGAGATTCCAGGAGTCCTACTGTTCCTCTTCCCCCTGGCACTCCTATAAGCGCAGGGTAAACAAAGACCAGTCAGGCACTGGCGACAAGGGTCCTCTGGCTACAGGCTAGCACTGAAAGGCCAGACATGAGCCAGTGGCTGAGGTGGGAATACTGGGGATGCCAGGGAGATTTGGAGGAGCATGATCACTGCTAGGCTGGCATTCATGCCCTGTTTCTAGCACAGCGCAGATCAGACATGACAATATGACACCTTTACAGGATGACAAAGCAATCCCAACTTTGTTGGGATGCCCAGGAAAGGTCACAGGTAACGGTCTCCGTTTCTGAACAATGGTCTCCAACAACCTTTGCCTCACCACGAACTATTGTCATTGGCAGCTCAGAAAGGATATGAAAGCTACTGGACACTCTTGGCAGCTTGGTTTACCTGAAAAACCACTTGAACTTTTAAAGGATCAGTGCCCTAATGTACAGCTGGAAAAAAATCACTAGATCCTCTGGCATCTGGCAAACCTAGTCTATCTTGTACCTGAAGTATAACCTATTCCAAATGAGACAGTCTTTGCTCCACACCTGGTAGCTCCCAACACCATCTTCTGGGACTGGCAGGCAGGGCATTACACTGGGCATCATAAGGACAGAACACACCAAACAGTAAAGCAGATGCCAACAAAGATAAATCAATTACAAAACAGAAGGAAGCAGATAAGCATAGGAACAAATGGCACTACAGGTTGTGTCATATGACGGTTGTTTGCTTGAATATCATCTTCAACACAGCCTGACACGGACTGTGAGAAACAGTCATCGCACTCCTGCAAGAACCATTACAAGGATTTCAGAGACCAAACCTCACCAGAGCCAGAACCAAAACTGACTCTGTTACTTCACAGCAAATTCCTTGCACTAGGAAGACAAGCCTTTGGAAGAGGAGAAACAGCAAAACAAAACTACTCCCATTCCTGAGACTCCTCTGCAGAGCAAAGCAATGATTACTCCTCCCTCGTCCTTTTTGTGCAGGTCACAGTACAAGGAGGAACGGATTTTCCATAGACAACAACTGACTGATTCAGGGCATTTGACTACAGTAAATCAGCTGCAGGAAGTGTTAAAAATGAGGCACAGCCAAGGGGGCAAGAGCAAGAGACACTGAACCTCAGAAAGTCAAGCTGCTCATGCTGGGAAGAAGCAGTCCAATAACTGCTCACATTAACAGGGTTCAAATTTTCTGTATATGATCATGGGAATGTTGCAAAAGCTGCTTCCAACAGCTCAGGGGAGAGCCCTCCTCTGTGAATAGCGGAAGCCAAAAACGGCCAAGCAAAGTAACTGACTCTCAGGCTGATCAGGGGGTAATGACAGCACTGCAAACACAAATTCAGCAGCCCCTACTGCATTGACAGTATACAGCTGTCTGCCAGCACACCCAGAGTGGGGGAATGGCTTGATTCCCTTGCAGCAAAGATGACAGAGAAAAAGCAAAACACCACCAACACCAACAAAAAACCCCAAGTGTGCAAGGAATGGGGAGATCATGTGAGGCATGAAAGACAATGCTATGAGTGGTGTAAAAGATTATGGGTCACTTCCAGCACTGGAATAACTCTCCACTGCTGACATCCAGGGGGCAGTTAGCCCAATAATCATTTAAAAGAGGAAAGTAGGCAAAATCAGCATGAAGAACTATCTCATTCAAAACATATCCAGCCCAGGGGGAGGCCCAGAAATGGATGCTGCCGTTGTACTAGTTGTCTTTAGAAGGCTGCCTAATCTTCTGTTTCTTTATATTTGCAGCCCTGTCTGATAACAAGAGCAGTTAGGGTACCAGTTGATTGATGGAGGAGCTAGGGAGGAATTTTAATCCCAGACCCTCTGATTCCTCATTGCACAGTTGGTAACATTATGCATTGGTGCATCACTGCAGGTAGTGCAGCTTTCTCCCAGCAATGCCAGAACCATGGTATTGGATCAGATCACCGTGATCTGATGCATGATGACAAATCTCATGTTGTATAATTCAGCCAAAGTATATGGGCATCTGGTATAAATATACACCTTGTCATCTGTTACAGTTCTTAACAAACTGATTGCCTTCCTGTTCAACCTAGCGAGGAAGGCTGTAGCTGGCAGCCTTCTTCCATTCCACTCCCTCTCAGGCTTTGTATGTGGACCAGGTTAGACACGGACCAGAGGGGTCAATCCATAGGGTGAGGGGCCTCCAGCCAGCATACGCCTAGAGGCAAGTTCAAGAGGTATGCTCCTCAGCAGAGATTTATGAGAAGCCAAGTTTCTTCCTTTAATGTCTTAGGCTAATCCCAGTGTCAGGATTTGGGCAACAGAGCCAGATCTATCTGCAGCGAGGTCTAGGGGAAAAGGCAGTGCTGCAGAGCTCTGCCCTCTGAGTATGGTCACTCTCATACAGATGACCTGGAGAGCAGAGTACAGTCAGAGCTGTTAAAGGAAGAGGTATTGGGAGTGCTCCTGCCTCTCTCCACCTTCCAGATAAACATGTAGGTGGACAAAAGCCTGGCTTTTGGCATTCAAAGATGGATGTGACCTTTTTGCACAGTTTTGTGGTGCATCATATATTATTTCTTCCTCTGGAAGCAATTCCCAGAGTAAAAGGTTCATTTGTTTCATTGACATGCACACTGTAGAGCTTTTTGGGCCTTGCTCTGATCATAACAAGCAGCTGAGGGGGCTGAGTTGTAATTCAGTGAGTAAAAGCAATTCTTAAGGTTTTGGGAGGCTGGGGGGATGTGTGGCTCTGAGAAACAGGGGAGTATTGGCTGAAAGAAGCCCAAAAGCCATACAGGCACACAGGAGGGCAGCTTAGCTAAGCAAGAAAAAGGTCGTGGTGCAGGCATGGCCTATGAGAGTGGGGGTCAGAGTGTGGGGTGTAGCAGGTTGGGTGAGTTGGGAATAGAATTCCTCACACTGCCACCATGGCAGGTCTCCCCAACACTCCTGGTCAATGCAGAGCTTCCGGGGAGCTGCTGACAGCCCGTGAGTCGTACTGATGTCCCTAAAGCTGAGGCTGTTTGACATTTTAGGAGCAATTTTAGCAGCTCCAAGGATAGGGTCCAAAGGTCTCACCATCTTTGTTTACAGACTCAGGGAAGTAAAAGACAGTCTCAGCCTGAATACATTTTTAGGGGATTCTGTTTCTAAATGGCTTTCTAAAGCAAGAGATGCTTCATGTACATCAGACAGAGGATGATGAGCACAGCAAGCAGCTTTGTGACAAAGGAATAACACCTGCACTTTGCATCTCAGCTCTGGAAAGGGCTTGCAGGCTCTGCAAGAGTGCTGGGGTGTGGGGAGGGGGAGGCAGAGGTGAGAGGCATGAGTGAAGAACTCAGGACCATTCCAGAAGTGAGGAGCGTGGGCACTACTTAGCCAGGAATGTAGACTGGCAGTGATCAGATGCCATGCAGGAATGGGGCAGCAGAAAGAAATGGAGAATAAGCTTTATGGATGGTCAGGAAGAACAAACACTGCAGAAGACCTGAAGAACATCACAGCACTGATGGGTTTGGGGAATACGAGGAGTTTAGTGGGGAGGTATATGGAGTTTGGGACACCTGAGACCCACTGCAGTTTACTACCAAGCAGACAGACCCTGATAAGACAGTAGACATACATCCCCAAGGCAATACCAGAAGCTCATGTGCACAATCCTGTCAAAAACTGGGGTAAGCCGTTGTAAACCATCCAGCGCCGAGGACCCACGTGTGCCCTCTGAGCCCCTTGATGTCTCTGGTCCCCTACATTGTCACTAGAGGTCAGTGCAAGCCCATCAAATGCCTCTGCTACGTATTATCTGACCTATGAGCATCCCCAGCGAGGGACAATGCTGCTTTATCACAGTGTGATTCAGTAACGGGAGCATGCCCCAGCCTGCCTCAGCAGCCCTCAGATGGGCTTCCTGCTGGCCTGTTACATGTCATGTAGAAGAAGAAGAAAAAGGCAGGTCAGGCCGTTTTGTCCAACATAAGAGGTAACATCATGGGAGTATTTATTGCCAGTGAGAACCCTACAGGGCAAATGGAAATGGAAGAAGAATCTCTAAGACAGAATGAACAAAAACTTTCTCACTATCAGGCCTGAACAGGTGATGATGGCTCAGCTCCCTTTGGCCACCGAGGGATGTTTTGAGCTCAAGGAGATAAAAGAGTTTGCCCCTTACTCCCTCTGCTGTGTACTGTCAGAGAAATTGAGACAGAGAAATTTCATCAAGATGGGGCAGGCAGGATGGAAGCAGAGAATGGAGAAGATGCTGCGGTGCTCTGAAGGTGGAAAGATGACAGTCCTTTAGGACCTCCATGGTGTTTCAGAGGGAACCCTTTCCAGCTAACTCCCCTTCACTTGCAGTGCATCCTAACAAAACAGGGTCTTTCTCAGTTTCTCAAAGAGGAAGCCCTAGGTTTCTAAAGACTTATTGGAGCAAGTCAGTACCTAAATATGTATTAAGGTAACCAGCTTTCAGGGGTGTGGTTTTAATACTGATGAGTTGCCGGTGAGATCTGTGGAAGCTGTAGAGGCTCAGTAAGGTCTATCAATTAAGTATCTCATTTCAAATACCCAAACTAGAAAAACTGAACACAGAGATCCAGTACAGACCTTGAAACCCGACATCAGGGAGACAAAGAGAGAAGATTTTTGTAATGTGCCTACCAGAAAATTTACAATGACCTTGCTGCAGTAAAGGCAATGTTAGCATTTGTGGTGCAGTAAATCTAGTGGTCTCTGCTGTAGAACTGCATGCCCATAGAGAGGCATGACTGTTCTTTTGCTAGGGAAAAGGGAATCCTGGGATGTAAGTGTGGTAGAGCTCAAACAAGAGGAGATAAATGAGGCTGAGCATAGAAGGTGAGTTTTTCCACTCAGATTCAGAGGATTCTGTAGATTATAAAGCATTTATTTGATCCAGTCATCAAAGCTCTGGCAGAGGTGAGAGAGGTCCAGGAAAAGGCCATGGCTTTGGGGAGCTCTGGAAGTTTCAGTTGTGCTGTGGAGAAGTGCCTCCTTCTGCCTCCTCAGCCTAACCTCTCAGGTGTTAGAGATGAGACTTCCCTTTCCCCTCCAGCCATTTGCACCCTGGGCACAGAGCACCCTCAGCTGTCACCTCCCAGGCTGACTCTGTACGAGCAGGAAGAAGAGGACCTGCTGGGTTCTTTCTGTGATGCATTGTGCTTGGGACAAGGGAAATGGAGATGTTGTGGGCATAGCACGCAGTTCAGTGGAGATCGGGAGGGCAGGGCTGATCCAGCTACCCCGAAGCCTTCAGCTGTGAGTCCCTCAGCAGCAGACAGCTCAGAGGGCAAGGAGAGAGTACCTCGCTTCCCAGGAAGGAGGGGGGATCAGCTGTTTAGTCCATGGTTGCTGCATGCCAGCACAGGTAAAGCTGATGAGCAGCAACGAGTGATGAAAGGAAACAGGCCTCCAAGGAGAACCTTTCTATATTATTTTCTTGTATTAGTAGCAAACGAGGGCATTCAGGTCAGGATTCACAAATCCTCAAGCAGCTATCAATCATGATGAACCAAGCACAGTCACAACCACATCTGGCCTGCTTTGGAGAAGAACCAGTGCAGCACAGAAGGCAAGATAGTGCCAATGGAGCCATTACTGCACACTGGCCCTTATGAACATTCACATTCCAATGACTATGGCTTTGACACTGTCCTGGGTTCGGCTAGGATACGGATAATTTTCATAAGAAGTTGGGAGGGCCCACAGCCGGGATAGCCAAACAACCAGCCAATGGGATATTTGATACCATACTGGCATCATATTCAGTACATGTAAGTAGGAGAGGAGATGGCTGGGAAAAGGGTGCATAGTTTGGGGAAAAGGTACACAGTTCAAGCAAACAAGAATGTGGCGAGCAGGTTTTGGGTGATAGGTTCTGGGTGGTGAACTGTTGTGCTGTATATCACTCAATTTATAAATTATTTTATTATTATTATTACTGTTGTTTCTTCTCTCTTTGTATTGTTCTATAAAACTCTCCTTGTTTCAACCCATGGGGTTTTACCTTCTTCTCCCAATTCTCCACCCCATATCCCACCTGTGGGGAGATAGGAGTGAGTGAGTGAGTGGCCGCATGGTGCTCAGTTGCCAGCTGTGCCTAAACCATGACACATACACTAAACACCTAAATTGAACTTCTCTCTGTCCCACTTTATTTTTCCACTCACAGAGAAAAAAGAGATTTTTGCACTATCTGTTTCTAAGGCAAAGCTTAATAAAAAGTGGATGCTTTCTACAACGACGGTTTCCTTTCATCCTTTCCTAGATAACTTCTACCCTCTCCCTACTGCAGAGATGGAAGCAAAATTTGGCAGAGCGGCAAGCTAGGAGTCATGCAGGAGCCCTTTATTGCCCAGGGGAAAATCAATGCCACTTAGGCCAACACATATGCTACAGTTAAAATCACTACTTGCTCAGAGAAGCTCTGATCAGGAAAGTTACCCCGTTCCTAAATTTCTGACCATCCGAGCTGTGTTATACTTGTCTCTAAATACCAGCAAAGCTTTTGTGCCATAGTAGAGTCAGATCTAGATGCAATTCAGGTGGAAAAAACAGGACGGCCATGCATGAGTCATGCTGGGGGGAGCTAGAAGATGTCTCTGTGTTGTTACCTTACTTTTCTCCTCAGAATCACTGATCTTAATAGGATTCAAGCAAAATGGAACTCTTCTTTCATCAGACTGCTCTTTTTGCAAGAAGGTGCAATAGATGGGAAGCCACAGACCCTGAGCTCTTGTTTCTCATCGCTTTCACTGTCTGGAACTGTTCTGTTTATAACAGCATCCTCCATCTGCATGGATTCATCTCAACATCCATAGTTTTACACAACCTATTTTACAAGGGTAGAGAGCATGGCTGCAAAGTCACCTCCAGCAGGTCTGGGAAAACAGATTTCTGGTATGAGAGAAATTATGCTACTTCTGCCTTCTGGGTCTACTAAATCCTCATCCCATGCCTGAGTGTAGGCTCAAATTGTCATTATTTAACCAAGAGCATCCTTCTCCTGGTCTGATCCCTAACCCTCCCAAAGGTAGGCTGTCTGACACGCACCGTGTCACTCCACGCCACACTGCTTCCTTGGGGACTGCCTTCCTCCTAATTCTCAGTCCTGCCACCTTCCAGAGCTCCCACAGGTAATCAAAGGACAAATGTCCTAGCTTTAATCCTCAAAGCCATCAGCAATTATCTTGCATCACATTTGCCATGCTTCTCTCACATGTGCACTCTTAGTTTCCACCAGTGCTGAATGCTTCCAACAGCCCTTGCCTTTTCGAAGGGCACTGAAGACAGTCGTTTACACTTTAAATAGATATTAAAATGAAGCCACCTGCACGCCTTCTAGTTCCTGAACTGCAGAGCAGAGTGATGGATAATGGAAGTGTACCAACACATCAACAGTTTCCACTAGCAACTGCTGCAGAACAGCACGATACTAACTTCAAATATGGACAGGAAATGGCTTTTGCTATCAAATGTAAGTTTCAGCCCCACAAGAGTCTCTAAAAATAAGCATTTTACTCCCAACTGCCCTTGATTTGATACTAGATGGATTGTGAAGAAGGACCAAACTCTAGAAACAGAAATAATAATAGAGGTAGAGTTTTAATTAATTGATCCTATATTCTTTCTCTTTCTACTGGACCCACAGCCTCATTCAGCACACAGAAGTGCTCTACAGATGAAGCTGTCTTCCTTGTTCACTCTGAGGCCATATTTATCTGCATGCCAGCAGTGCACTGGACAGCCTCATTAACATCACCACAGAGCAGTTCTCAAACTCAAAAGGACTTTTGTCTTCCAGTCACCCCTTCAAAACCAAACCACTATCACAGGCACTTTAGAGATGAGGGAATTGATTCTGAGGCAGATCACAGCTAAAAATCTGCAATGCTGACCGTTAATTTTGGCCACCACAGTGGTTGGTTGCCCCTACATACAAAAGGAAATAACTTGTGCCCACTGCTGAGAAGTTGGGTGTATGCGATTTGCTCAGCACCACCTTCAAAGTCCATGGTAAAGGTAGGGAGGGGAGTGGATTTCTAAAACCCACTGTGATGTTTTCAGTATGGCTAACTGTATTCATCTTCTTCACTGCCTGCACACAGAGGTACAAGACAGGTTGCACACATCTCCTTAAGCCACCAGCCACCTGAGGTCAGGATTGCTCATCTAGGAAGCACCAGGAAACTTCCTACCAATGTGAACCCTCTGGATGAGAAACACAAGAATACAACTGTAGAAAGCATCAATTAGTCTTAGGTGCTGCTATCAAGACACCAAAAGCCCATGCATAGAAATCTCCATGCACTCAAAGCACAGCTTCCATGTGTTTCAACTGTAGTGGTGATTTCTGCAAAGACCCCAAGGGCTCCTATCAGCCCCTGTCCTCCCCTGCAATAAGTCATTTCTGCATAGATCTGTCTTTAAACAATTGAGCACAAGCTCTGTTTTGGCTCAGAATCAAGTGTTGTACGTTTTCATCCCAACTTTACACCTTCTTGCGCATTGAGCCCATCCAGATGGCAGGCTGTATTTGAGGCTTCATGATCTGCTCCCCCCACCCCACCCCCACCCAGTTCGGGCACAGTATATCACTGATAAATCTTCCCAGTGGTCTTTTAGGGGGAAGACAGACTAAATATATCACTAGGTTTCAAAATGCGAAGTCCTTGGAAAAATTAAGATCTGCATCATTGATGCCGAGCATGTATTCAGCTGGATGACTTAAAATGCTTGCAAGTAAGCTTTTGCTGCCAGCCCACCTTTCCCAAGTCCCCATGCCTGGGGGGAGAGATTTTGCCAAATTTTGCCGAGATTTTGCCAGATTTGACTTGCTCACTCCACTGTTGGTCACTGCAGTTCCCTGACCACTCCAAAGAAAGGCTCTTTTAGCAAAGAGAGGCAGACTAAAACTTACAGAAAAATATCAAGAAGAAAAGCTAGAGTCTGGTCTGTTTGAGGGTCCCTTTGACCGCAGAGGCTGCTGGAACCCTTGGCTTCCAGGGCAGAATTTTACACACCTGAGTCATGACCAGGAGATGTACATGTTCATGACATGAGACTCAGCTGCATCTTCCGCCCACAGAGTACTTCACAGAATACAGGAATCTGCTCACACTACCAGACCTCAAACACTGCAGAGAGATTTTAATTTATCTTTATGTGTGGCCACATGAGATACTTTTGTCATTCAATGAGAGGGTATAGTGGCACACACAAACTTAGTTTCAGTAAACAGCCACAGCAATCTGACTGCTCACCACAGCATCACACAGAAGAAAGCTGTGGCAGAGGCAGGCACTGCATCTGAATTGTCCTGAGATCACTTAACACCCTGAAGACACCTGAAGATACCTCTGGGACTGGCCTGGGGACCTCCATCCCATTCTCTTCAATCTTTCTAGTATCTGTAGTAACTAAGGCAAAGGCTTCACTTTCTGCATTCCTTATTGTTACTAAGCTCTGACCTCTCCTAAAATTTGCCCCTACTGTGCCTACTCAGTCAGGCATGGTCCCATGTTGAAACACCATGTGCTCTTGTATTTAAAAATCAGTGAATGGTTTGGGATGCCAAAGCAATTAATTCAGGTTCACACCAAACTTAATTGTGACATTTCCTGGGTACCGAAACCAAGCCTTTTTATCATCAAAGGACTGTTTTCCAGTGTGTGCATATACTTGTAAGAAGACATTCCTTCCTGTGGAGCTTACTGTGTTTCTGTCCAGTTAAGCTGGATCTGACAAGTTATTTGTATGCCTTGAGCTAACCATCTGCATAGGAGTAAGCATCAGCTATAGCTTACATGTAATAATACTGCACAAAATATAAATATATCCACATGTGCATTCAAGCAAAATGTCAGTACTATTCCTCAAAGAATATGGGAGCAAGGGCCAGGGGCCAGCAAAATAATTTTCAGCTTTTAAGTGACAGGCAATGGAAGTGATCCAGTCTTGCATCTCATAAGTACTGGCAGATCAGCCAGAGTTTGGATGCTCACAAAGAGATTCAGTACATGGGCCTGGTTTCAACTAATAATGAGCATGTGTCCATATGGCTCCGTGTATGTATGTGTTTATACCAAGTGTTCTTTCCTGTTAATGGGTGTTGCATAAGAACAAGCGCGCATGCGTGTGCCTGTGAAGACAGGTTCAGAGGTAGTTCAAAAATGCCCAGCAGCACAGGCAAAATTTAGTGTTGACATGCAGGACAAAAGGCCTTGTATATTAGCTGTGACAAGACCCTAGAAATACTGTATTTTAAACAGAAAACCTCTTTTCCCTGGCAGGAAACCATGTGATAGCAGTGAAAGCACCAAAGCTGCTGACCATGCAAGACCTGCCACTGTGTTGTGTCAGGGTAGCAACAGCTGGTCCTGGAACAAACCCCACCCAGACAGTCAGAAGGAAAAAATACCACCAAACCTGCTCCTGACAGACACACCATGCAAGCTGCACTGCTCTGCCTGCAGTGCGACGAGGCACAGACTGACAGTGCTCACTGTTCGAGTGGCTAGTACCAGTCCCCTCCTGCAGCGGCAGATCCTGCCATTTTGCCACTCTGGGCAGACTGCCTCCCTAGTAACTGTCCCACTCTGCCCGTGTCTGCAGCTGACCCACCTGTGCGTGTGTCAGACCATGTGCCTGCCTGAGATTTGTTAGCACACAACATGGCTGCGTGTCTTGTCCACAGCACGTGCTTCTCCTTTGGTTGGTTTTTGGTTTTTTTTTTTTGAACAACGTAGTTGTCAGCTCAGTAGTAGTCAGACAGGTAGAAAGAGGAATAGGCAAATGAAATAAAATACTTCTTACATAGTAGGAAATTCTGCTCTAGCAATTTTTAAACAATATTTGCATTCTCAAGCTAAATTTAATTCTTTAGCCCCCCCTCCACCTTAAGTTTCTGTATTCAAAATTAAGATGTCCTAGTGAGGTTAATGATGACTATACAGAACTACAGAGCCTGGTAAGGTGCTTACCTGCTGCTTTAGGATTATCTTGCTTTTCCAACTCTACATTTCTTTCCCCCAAGATGCACTAACTTTGCATTGTTCTGACTAACGCTTAATCTAAGCTGGTGCACTTTCATCTCTGTTGATATCAGTGCCTAAAGGTTTGCTTTAAGAACCCCTTCAAGCTCTTCCCTCATTTTATTCCCAACAGCCATATGCACAAGGCTCAGGACCTGACAGACCCAGCATATCTGTGGATCCTAAAGAGCAAGAAGGTGGGTTGATAATCACCAGCACAAGGTCAAAAGCTATTTGGGAAGGAGAAGTTTAGGACAAGATATGTCACGGAATCAGTCTGAGTTCATGGATAGCTTGCTTAGAAACAAGTCTGGGCCCAGAGATCCCAACAGGTCTGGGACTACATGTAAGACACTCACCCTTGCCCTGCCAGACTCCTGATAGCAGTGAAGCCATTGCCTAGCCCAGCTTTAATCCTAACACTACCTTCATTAGAGTCAGCCAGTTTCTGCACTAGGACTATGCATAGTGCTAATACTCCTGCACATATTGCATTTACTCCTTCCAACCCCAGCCCTTCTCCATCCTGGGGAGCATGCTACATGCAACAACCTGAGCACTTCAGCATCTACTGCTTGAAAACATAACTTTAATTGCCACTCCTCCCTCACCTGCTGCATCCTGAACTTGTCGGACCTTTCACAAGTGGAGACCTTCTCCATCTTCTATACTGAACATTTTGTGCCTTCTTCCAATGCAGAGACAATCCCTTGTGACCATTAGAAATGAAAGCCACAAAGTAATCCACAACCAAACCACAACTCCAGACTTTCTTTACAGAAGCAATTCCAGTATCTGAGCTCCTCAGAAATACTTCCCACACTTCAATTTTCTTGCCCAACTCCATGCCGACTCTGCTTCCCCACTGGATCAAATATACCCTCAATTATTATTTTCCCCTTACAATAATTCTCTGAAGTAGGAATGTGTACTTTGGAGTTCTCAAACACACCTTTAAGGATTTTCATAAATCATGGTCTAGAGCATCCTGTAGTACAATGACAGAGCTAAGTATGAACATAAGCCTTTCAGGAAACCAGTTCCTGAGAATGAGTCTAGCCTACCACAACACAATGCCCAGCAGCACTTCTGAGGCCAACCCAAACACCACAATCCTTGACTGGACCAAAGAGCCCACTCCGAGGTCTCTCAGCTGGAAGCAATGAGAAGTAAGAAATATTAAGTCTCAGAGCCTTCTAGGACCCCCAGGACACACGTATTCCAAATGACTCAAGCACCAGGGTACTGCTTGGAGCCTCTTAACCCATCAAGTCTCCCAGCATCTTCATCCTCTGTGCAACACCTGAGAGCCCATGTGCATAATGTGACTCTTCAAGTCCTCACAGTATAAGCAAGTCACCCAGTCCTCTCCTTTGTGGCAGCATGGTGCCTTGAGGGAAAGCAGTCACCAAAGTCCTTGAGACAGCTTGGCAGAGGGGCAACAGCTCACTCCTCTCTGTGCACTCTTCTTCAGCGCTGTAAAAGCCATCCCTGAGACCTGCATTAACAAGGAAGTCACTGACAGGACAGGTTAACTCCACCAAGCCTAGATGGATAGGTGGTAGAGCTGACCAACTCCCATCTCCTTGCCCCCAGGAAACCTGCAAGTGACCAAGGAAAGAGTCCTCAAGAGGGGCACTTTCCTCAGAGGCAAGGCACTTGGGAGGCTCCCCAAAGGGAACCTTTTGCACAGGTTGTGGGAGGTCATGAAGCTGAGTAGGGGAGAAGCCTACCAAGAGAGAGAAGGGCAGGAAAATAGTAGACATCCAGCCAGTGACTATGCAAAAGAAAAGCCTTTCCTGCCATCTTCCCTTCAACAAGAGCACACTGACAGTTCAAGGAGATCTCCATGAATAAAAAACACCACATCCCAAGCCCCTGAGGTCCAGCTCTGCTCAGGAGCACTCAAGGCAGTGCACAGCTCACTGTGCAGTCATGAGACATGTGGGCTGGAGGTCAGGAGTAGGGTGGTAGGAGTGTAAACAAGTGAAGTGAGAATTGCAGGGAGGTGTAGCTGTTTGGCAGAGCAGCAAAGCCAGGAGTGGGACTGGGAACCAGAGCTGAGGAATAGTAAGCAGACTCGAGTGTTTTATGGATGGGGTTAAATTCCAACACTTATTTATTTAAAAGCCTTTTTTTTTTCTTTGATGATGGGATGCATTTACAAGCCTAAAATAATATGCTAAGAGACAACAGATGGATATCAACCAGGAGGGGAATAAGAAGAGATGATGAAGCAATTCTGCTCAGTCTGACAGATCATGAGCTCAGCAGCCTCCTCTCCACCCATATTCTCTCACAGACACATCGATCTTTGTCCGTCAGAATCTGATTTCACCATTTCCAGAACAATTTTATTACTGTCTTTTACTACTTACTTTTACTATTTATTTACTCCAGATCTGTAGGGACCAAGTGTCTGAGGTCTCATGATAATGGAAATCCAGATCAGGAAAGAGGCCTGAAGTTTGTAGCTGAACCAAGGGGGAGGGCAGAAAACCAGCTCAGAATTCTTGAATGGCTGTGGCCTTGTATCTGCAGCAGCCTGCACACAGCATGCCAGCCCTGTGGTCTGAACTGCAAGTGAACAATGAATCCACATGGCATCTACATATCCAGAGCTGGTTTGAAGCAATAAATTCGTAGGTTCCAGCCTGTCACCATGCTGGGGGTATCAAGGGGAAAAAAAAGCAAGCAATTCTTCCACCCTGGTGACTCATCCTTCCATGTCTCAGACATCGCAGAGATGAAGCCAGCCATACCTTTTTTAGCATTTTCTCTGTCAATTAAATACAGACTTAGGTACCCTCAGCAAAGACCAAATACCAATTTTCATCCTTGTAAAATCTCTGAGGTCAATGCCAATGGATTTAACTCTTTGTAGAGCATGAAGGAGTTCAGGGCTAAAACACAGAAATCACTTACTTGCACTGAAGTAATTATCTTTATGGAAAGTAATGCTAGCTGATAATTTTGTTAAGGATGGCAAATTCACTTCTTCCAGCATAATTCGTCCTAGAGAATCTGAGTGCAATTTGTAGATGGCAAACAGCAGCTACTATTAAATTTTTGCAGATGTCTTGACAAGCGATTAAAGTTATCACAGCACTTAGGCATTTCTTCCTCTAAGAGTATGGAATAATCTGAATACCTGGTAGCATCTGTAACTTGCACAGGTGGGTGTGCAGATTTTAAATGTACATAACAGGATGGAAAATACAGAAGACAAAACTGTGCATCACCTTCACTTGAAAAAGCACTCTCTGTCTGAGCATCCCCTCGTTTTGCCTCTAATTTCAGTGGGACCAGGGTATCAAGAAAAACATCGCAGGAACCAAACCAGAAACAGAGGTGCAAAGACCCAGAAGTATAAAGAGACTGTGGCGTGGAGATGAGAATGATTTGCTTTCCTTGGTTTCAAGAGGCAATGAATAAGTGAGGGCTGCAATAGATAAAAATATCAAAGGAAGGAGAAGGCAAAATTGCTACCTTGTGCGGGAAATGGAAGGGCATTCTATTACAAAGATCAGAGGTGCCAGAGTCATGGCATCTAAACAACTTGTGGAACTTGTTGTTGGAAGATGTCATTCAGGTTAAGAATTTAGCAAAATTAGAGGAGGAATCATGCATCTTGCAATGCCTATGAGCTTTGTGTTTATTGCAGGTAGGGATTAAGCAGAAAGTATCCCTCCAGGAAGGTTATCCCTAAACAGTGTCCCGTGAGATGCTCCCGTTTCCTCCAAAGTGCTACAGATAAGCCAGAAGTAGCCTACCCCATCCTGATTTCATCAATAGGATAATTCCAGGAAGGTGTTTTCACAGCTGCATGGAGGAATTGTGTACTATTTAATATGAACTCATTGGAAATGCTTAGCAGCATCTCAGGCTGCATTGTCAGGAGATCAATTATTACATCAATAAAAGGAATTAAGAGCTTTGTCAGAACAACATCAGGAAAGCAACCGCTCTACAAGATACATAGACCAAATTCTCTTGCTGTCTCTGCTGAGATGGAAGAGGGCTCTCTCTTCTGTCCCTGCCCCAAATCTGTGCCACAGCAGGAGGGAAGCAGATTACAAAGAGCAATTCCTCCCAGTCCCCCAGGGGAAGTACCAGTTTCCTCCAGTTCCAAATAATGTTAGTGGAAAAGTTTCTCCTGGGCTGATTTGAATTGACCTACAGAGCTTCATATGTGAATACAGTAAGCACTGACCTCAGTGTCACAGAATAAGAGTAGCAGCCACAGTGTAATAGCTTAAGGCTATTGCATAGTTTATTGAACACAGAGAGGCTCTGCTTGCCTGGTGGGAGCTGGCTGGCAGCACTGCAGTGATTTCTGCAGACCTCAGCTGCCCTACACAGCAGCTGGAAGAGGGGAGCAGAGCTAAGAGAGACAGACAGCACTCTGGAGGTAGGTACCCAGCTCTTCTCATCAGCAGGTATTTGAGAAAATGAAATTATACCTTGCTATGAGGGAAGAGAGGAAGGGAATGGAGCTTTTTTCTTGAGTTGGATCCTGAAGTTTTGGTTCATGGAAAAGGAACATGTATTCTGGGGAGGAGGCTATGATCTCGAAATATAAGGCCATTTGCCTGTAGAATGTAAATCACAGTACTTCTTGAAGAATCCATGACACACTAGCCCTTAATTCCAGACAACAGATTGTTTCTATTTTATAAGGAGATCTGAGCTTTTTTTTTTTTTACAGTATTCAAAAACAATACTATCTTATCATTTCTCTTTCCTCCTTATAAGGAAGACCTGACTTTTTTTTTTTTTACAGTATTCAAAAACAATACTATCTTATCATTTCTCTTTCCTCCTGTGTCCCTTACCACTCCCAAAATTTGTAAGATGATCAGGATGGGGAAGAACAGCCAGCTGCTGTCTGATAGAATAGAACAGAGAATGGACAGTCAGATAAGCTAGTTACCCACTAGAGCACTTGGACAAACCTCCTCAGCACCTCATAAGCCAGCACAGACCATCTCAACACCTGCAAATTGCTTCACCCAGTGCACTCTGCTCCTGATAGGAGTCTGTGGTGCTACACCAGCCTTGTTCCTTCCCCTCCTTGCCTGCCTACCTCACTCGTGCATGCACGCGCTGAGGAGGACAAGTTTCCACCTCTGAGTGAAAGGTGACATCTCTTCTCTTCAGGAGGGTGAGTTGGCAATTTAATCCAGGTTTTCAAAGCTCTCATGCCATCCAATGGCTTGCTTGGCTTCATACTGCTCTGTAGCACTTGAAGGTTCTTTGTTCTATATGGGTTTGATTTTTAATCTCTCCGAGATCAGGAATGAAAGAATCTTTTTTTAGCATGTATCAGGGCTGGCTTAGGAGACTAAAGAAAGGCAAGGTCATTGGTTCAAATCAACCCATATCATTGTGAAAATGCTAATGAGTGTGTGATAAGAAGGGAACTCAGACTGTCTTGCTCGATACAAATTATTGGACCACAGAAAGGCCACCAAATCTATCACCTCTGCACTACGTCACAGACAGGATCCTAATGTCATCTACTGTATCACCTAGATCTCTCCATCAAAGGCAGATCAGGCCCAGATCTGCTTGGCTTGCAATATCACACCATCTTCATATTGATTAACTATTCTATTTTCTCAGCAGCCTGGAAGGGCAGGTAACAGCTATTATTGCTATTCAATGCAAGAGAGAATTATGGCTGAGAGATTATTTAGAGTGCAATCAGGGCAGTGATCTGAGAACAGCCTGGCTCCTAGACCTCCCCCTGACCCCCACAGCTTCCTTGCAGCTCAGTAGCGAGATGAAGACTCAACCCATGTCATGAGAAAATTTATACAAATTGTCTGCCCTCCTGGCTGCTTCTGCAGACACATAGTGCTGTGAGAGCAATATTTCATAAGTGACCACAATAATTCTTTTACCCACTTATGTGCAAATAGGCAGCATTTTAGTAATCAGGTTGAGGTGGTGCCTACCCAGAAAGCAAGCAATTCAAATCTGCTACAGTTCTCAGCATGATGGCAGGAGCAGCAGCATCAGACTGGTCCCAGCTCTGCAGCAGGTCTCCCCTCCAGCAGCTCTTTGGCTGGCTTTGGACACATCATTCACAATCCATTCTGCAACCAGCAAGCAATGAGCTCACTGCTAGCACCCCAAAGGGACTACATGGCTGCCTTACCCCCAAAGGTTAAAAGGCATAGGTCTATCCGAGCCTTCTGGAAGTAGGTTTTTAATTTCTCATGGGTGTGCACGGACATAAACACAGACAAAAAAGCTTCCCATATGTTGAATACCAAAAAGATCACATGTGCCCTCTCAAGCAGTATTTACTCT
>NW_010424710.1:21168-22957 GCF_000710305.1 Buceros rhinoceros silvestris
TCTTTCCCTGCTGCAAGTCAGTCTCTTTCCTTCCTTCCAAGCTGAACGTTGCCCCTTCCGCCCAGGGGGCAGGTGCCTGCTTCCTCAGCTGGCATAAAAAAGGGAAACATCTCCTTGTTCCCTGCGGGATTTCCACTGCTAGCAGTCTTTCACTTTCAGCACAAAAATCATTCAGAAGAAGGCAATTTCTTCCAGAGTCTCTGTATGGGTCTGTACTGGGATGTCCTGGAAATGCTTAGATGAGGGAACCTGCATGACAGACATCTTGAGGGGAGTGATTACACTGTAACAGACTGTACCCTGTGATGTCTTGAAGGGGAGCATCTCCTGTTCTCTAGATAGATCTGCAGAGATGATGTTCATTCTGTCCTGTAGATTGTGGGAGGGTCAAAGTCTGACAACAACATGAGGAGGACTGTTTGGTTTTCATATCCAGACAGAAAGATGCTCCGTATCTTGATGTTACAGGGATCAGCACACACCTAGAGTGCAAGATGTGAGTCTAACTTGGGAGAATTGCCTTCTGATCATGATCTCTCTTGGAGGCATGGCTGCAGAAGAGATGTCCCTCTGGTCTAACTGCGCATGGTCAATCTTAGCTTTTTAAGCCTGGGGTAACCAGCCAGCCAGTGGTGCTGCTTCAGCTAAAGTGGTTAAGAAGGCTGAAGGAAGGATGATATCTAGAAAACACAGCAGCACTCTGTGTTGACTGTTCACTGGTCCTTCCTCTCCCCTTCCTCCATCATTTTCCCTGTTCTCCTCCACAAAGTCAGCCACTCTTGGAGAGCATGTAATCTGTTTCTGAGCTGGAGGTTTAGAAGAAAATGTTATGGCAAAGTCAAAGTTTCAGTACATGCTAATTTGAAATTAATTCCAACTCCAAAACTCCCTCTGAATTTTCTTTAACTGAACAGCAACAGCTTCCCTTGCCTGCAGAGTAAACATGGCACTTCTCAGGCCAAGACAATTTTCCAAGTAAACATTACTAAGCAACAGAACAATACCATTTTTAACAGAACTGGTGAAAATGAGGGGGGAAACAATGGAAAAAATGTTACAACAACGTTTGCAAACTTCCTCCTTAAAACACACACACACACAAAACAAGTTTTACAAATGGCCATATACATTTGAATAAAACTCAAAAAAAAAGGAAATTTAAAATCCTCAGTGACCACCAGAGGGCTCTGCGTATGTGCGAAAAATAATCAGCCGAAGTCGACTCCTTAACTCATACCAAAACGCCTGTGTATGCTAAATACCAGGCAAGTCTCCCCATTCATTGCACTTCCTCCTATGCAATTAAAAAATAAATTAAAAATTTTAAAAAAAAAGAGGAAAAATTCTTCTCAACAGCTTTTTTGGAGAAAATGCCCATGAACACACTCCCAGTAATGTGATTGCTGTCTCCATACCTTCACGAGTTTTCATCTTCACAGACTGAATATCAGAAAACACCAGACACTTCAGAAAACATAAAAAAAGGGAGGAAGGGGGAAAAATATAATCAAAGAAAGGGAAAATATAATGTTTTCTTGGGAGAGCATCATTCAAGGAATATGCAGGGCCTCTCACAATTCTCAATGGCACTACACGTCGACACACCCATTCATCAGCTGGCTAGGGGGAGAATGTGATCCTAGACCCTCTGAATCTGGATGAAAACATAAAGAAAGATCTTCCTCCAGCACTACCATCTTTTAGACCCGATGCTGGATGCCAGCACCAATAACCAAGCTGCACAGCATGCACTGTTCCACTGGAGACAGTGGAATTGGGCTGGTTTCAG
>NW_010424710.1:23036-24151 GCF_000710305.1 Buceros rhinoceros silvestris
CAGCAGGACCAACAGAAATAGCTGCTTTCCAGTCCCAGGGGACACCTGCACTTTACTGCAGCAAGTAATGCTTTTTGGTATGGTTTGGAGTAGCTTTTATTTGACTTTTGCTTCTTTCCAAGGATACAAATTTCCCTCCTGACAAGCCCAAGGGATGTGTAACTAAATCAACTAATCTGGAGAAATGGACAGTCATGCGTTTAGGACTACATGATGCTTGGGAACCATGAGAGGATCAATGAGATGCTCCTAAGGGATTATGTCTCTTAACTCTCAGTGATTTTTGTGGTGATTCTGACACTCACTTAGAGAGGTGGCATTTAATCTTTAAACTGCTGACAGAACTGAGGTCTCAAGGTAAAACTCAGCCATATGCTGAGAAGCAAGTATCCGGCCAAGTGCCACAACCGAGGAAGATGAAGATAGAACAAAACCACTGTGGGAATGGTCAGTAACCAGGAGTCTCTACAGTATCTGATTAGTGAATGGTTAATGCTGTGTTTCCTCCCAGCTCTTCCAGGCAGAGCCATGTCCCTGTATCAGTCCTTGTATCAGCTGGGCTAAGTGCCAAAATGTGGACAAGAGACAGAAAAGGGTGAGGTAGTTTGTGCTATCTGTTGTTCATTGGGGTCAGCATGCAGTGCATAAACTGAGACACCAGAAAAGACAATAATTCCTATAATCCGGACTGAGCTACCCCATCATCTCTCCATGTTAAAAGCAACCCCCAGCCAGGACAATGAGGAACTAGATGGTTGCTTATGCCAAGTTGGTTTTTTTTCATACTGGAGCTGGAATGATAGAGATGATAGTAGATCATATTTACAAAAACCTCCAGAGCCCTAAAAATGCAGGTTGAGGCATTTCTTTTAAAAAAAAAAAAAAAAAAAAAAAGTGTTTCTAAGGGAGGTAGACATCTTCTCACCAGCCTTCTTTAACTAACTTACCTGGAGTCATCTATAGGTCACATGAGAAGCCAACCTTAGGTATATGTATCTTTTCTAAATCTGATTAGATATCTAAATTACGGATGCTCACCCTTAGGTGTCCAGCAGTCCAGAGAAGGCGAGTTTGTATCCATTCAATAACCGCCATTCATGTGCATTGTCCCCACT
>NW_010424710.1:24321-25840 GCF_000710305.1 Buceros rhinoceros silvestris
CAGGAAAGCTCGCCAGAATCCAGCACTGGGCAAGTTCAAGGTACAGATACTGCTACAAGTCTATAACCTGTGGGGCTACATGAAACAGACAGCACTGAGGAGCCTTGCAGTTTGATCTGCTTCAAAGAGATTGTCTACCTATACTTCCAAGAAAGGATCCAAGAGCCCACAAGGCAATAAATCCTGGAGGCATCTTGCATAGGTACCCAGCAGATTTCTATTCTTCGAACGATTCTAGCATAAAATGTTCCCCAATTTGTCTTGCTGATGAAGATAGTTCTTAAAAGAGGACATGAAGAAAGATGCCACCACAGAAAAAGTGCTATTTAGCATGCCCAAGGGGAACAATCAATATGTGTGAACACAATATGTGTCACAGTGTATAACCAAACAACAGCATGATGTTCATGAGCAGTATCTTTCCGAGAAGCCAGGCAATATCTCCTGAAGTAGCCAAGATTCAGTTACGCATACTCAGGGGGTGTGGAGGGTACTGATGATTGCATTTACCAGTGAGGACACTTTCAAAACTGTCCAAATAACTTAAACATCTAATTCCCATTTTCAAATTTGAACTAGAGTTCTGCGGTAATACTCGTCATACTAATTTAAGCTAGTTAACAATTAGGCATCTGCGCAAAACTAATCAGTTGAGTTCCCTCTATAGCAAAACAGGAGAAACAGAAACATCCAGAGGGCAATTCAGTGATTCCCTTTCCAAGGAGCATCTTCCCACAAGAGCCAAAGGCTGAGGCTTTCTTTAAAATATTCCTCTTCCTAGTGGTGTCCAGCACCTCTCCAGCATCTCTGCCCATGCTCAGCCTGCCACACAACACAGAGCAGCTAGCGTCCTTCAGAAGGGGCACAAAGGATGTGTGAAAATGCCTTCCTGGCCTCTGCAGTGCGGCAACGGTCTTCTGACTGTACCAAAGAGGCAGCACTCCTCACTTCTCCCTCTTCTACCTCCTTCCTAAAGAAAAACTCCGTACATTACTGTAAAATCAGGACTAATGTTGCCTAGAAGGCAGAGTCAGAGGGGTAGCACACACGACCAAATACAAGAGCTGCTTTGCTCTTCTAACACAGAATGAATGACTTGTAAAGACGCTACGGAGCAGCCACCGTGATCAAGTCAGGTGTCTCACAGCACAGACCTCATACGCCGGTCTCGCTGCAGTGCGTTGCTGGCCATGACATTGACTCCAACCCCTGCCGGTGGAGGTGATGAAAGGTAGGAAACCATGAAAGACTGCCATGTTCCCTCTCTGTCCCTGTCGCCTCCTCCCTGAAATCCAACCTGGAGCATCCTGGGGGAAGCCCCATCTGCTTCTCATTCCAGACCATGTCATGTCATAATTATTCCTAATTATGCCTCATTTAGCTCGATATGTGCCAGATTGGGAAAGATGCCCTAGTGAGAGCGAGCATCTTGGACGGCTGCAGCAGTGAGGTGAGGTGACAGGAAGTGTGAAGCAGGAATTAATAAAGGGACAGGAGCTGTGCCGCCAGGCAAGGGGGG
>NW_010424711.1:0-258 GCF_000710305.1 Buceros rhinoceros silvestris
GCTCCGGGGGCAACGCGCATCGAATCGCTGTTAGGAAAACGCGTGCACCCTGGACACGTCTCCTGGAAAGAAAACGGGGGGCAGGCGAGGAAGGCGCTCCGCAATCAGCTCCTCGAGAACAGGTCCTCGGTCTTCTGCCTCTCTCTGCCTCGCCTGCCCCTCCGCCGCCGTGCAGGTGAGCGGCATCTCGGGCCCACAGGGGAGTTCCCACCACGCCGCGAAGCGCCGGCTGCTGCCGGCACCCCCGGGGTACCCGAG
>NW_010424711.1:337-2877 GCF_000710305.1 Buceros rhinoceros silvestris
CCCCCGGGTTACCCGAGCCGCCCGGGAGGGAAGCTGCCCTTGGCAGGCTGCCAGAGCCTTCCGGGCGAGGTCTTCCTCCTTTTATTATGATTCGTATGTCTGCGAAGAACCAGGAGGATTTAGCCAGCGATATAAAGTTGAACCCCTAAAAACTGAAAGTTAAAACGCAAGCTCTTCACTAGGAAGCATTTCATGCAGCTGGTGCAAAATCACTTATATTTTTAATCTGCATGAAAGGAAAAAAAGTTTTATGATTTTTTTTCCTGTGTGTAATTGCATTGTCATCAAAATACAGACGCTTTTCTTACATCGATAATTTCACTACAGCCTAAGGGTTTCTTGGCTTTAAAGGTCTAGTTATTTTTGTGAATACATCAAGATTTTAAATCCTGACTATTTCATAAATCAACTTCAGATGCAGTATTTATATACTTATTTTCAGAGATGTATTCTAGCTCAGTAGATTGCTGCCTCACCATTTCACTGCTTCAAAGAGATGATGCTGGGAATTGTCAGCTCTGAAGACAAGGTTAGCTCACAGGAACGGAATGTGCTGTGTTAAATGCTGATTTATATAAGTGTTACAATCCATATATCTTGCAGGTCGAATTGCATGCATTATATCAGAAACACATAAGAGGATTGATCTGCCGGTGCATATTTAAAGCAAAATTCATGTTGTCTTCAAAGGTGAGAGTGACAGAGATGTACCAAAGCGGAAGCTAGAATGCACATCCCTCAACCAACCCAAACGTGGAGAAGCTGTGGCAAAGCCTCCTGTGTTCTGATAACAAGTTCCTGCGGCCTAACGTACACAGTCCTCACCCTTGCTAGGAGCGGTAAGCACCTTGCCCTGCTAAAAGTGAAAAATACCTCCTGTGAACCAAACAGATGCCTACTCATTTTTTCTAAAAACCTTTCCTGACTTTGATGGGCTCTTTACTACCAGGTGACAGATCCTCAGGGCCTACAAGCTGCCGAGGGTGTTGCTTTCCCATAATAGGTTGCTTTCTGAGCAGCCTCAGTTGCCTCTGTGCCCAAGGGGTCTCCAGGGGGTGACTCCAGCAGGCTCCATTTTGTCATCCTTGTCAGCATGCGGATGAGGCTGCCAACAGAAATAGGTGAGCTTGTGATGCTCCTAGGAAGGCGACATCCAGCTCCGAGCTTGCAGTGAGGCAGGTGAAGCTGAGCAACGTAATCAGTGTCTGATGACTCCTTGGGTGTGATGTATCTATGCTATATGTTATGTATCTATACCAAACTCCCTTCAAATCTAAATTAATCGTAGAAGGTTAGATGGGGGGAACCTAACAACATAGTAGTAGTAGTTCCTGCCCTGATCCTGCACGAAATGCTGTGCAGTTATGTCACAGATGCCTGTGTGGACACAGCAGCCATACTGCTCTGTGGTCATTGCGAGGCCAAGGCCACGGTGCGACTGTTATTCTCGGGACAGTTTCATGCTCTTTACTAACCAGATTACAGTTGGGTATGCTACTACTTAGCAACCCTTGCCAGGAACACTTTTTTCTGCCTGTTGAGGAGGCTGTGACTCTTCCTTCAGGGACACTGTTAGAGATAATTGTCTCATCGCTTGTGCAGAGTTTGTGATGTGGTGGCAGGGCAACGGGAGCTGAAGGCCACTTGGATGTGGCACTGAGTGCAGCTGTGTGAGTTTGTCCCGTTTCTTGCAGGAAACCTGCTCCACTTGTGCTTCGTGCCCTGCCTAGCCTGCTGCTTCATCTTCAGGTGCAGAGGAAGATATTTTTGTAGCTAAGATGCTAGTCTTGGAACCTGTTTATTTAAGAAAGTTTCTTTCCGTTTCCAAGTAAGTACAAAATTCTGATGAGTTAAAGTGAAGAAAATGGTATCCCCTTCCTGGCTGGCATCTTCTTGATGAAGCCCAGGCTGCATTTATTGCTTCTCAGCTGGGTCTTGCAGACCTTCCCTCGGATGATGGTGATTACTGTCCATGCTGAGATGGACAAGCAGAGTTGAATAAGTTTAATTTACTTTGTGAATATTTTTTTTCTGGGTACCAATTTGATTAAATAGTTTGGGGTTTGGGTTTTTTTTTTTTCAACGAGTTTACTGGTGCTGAAAAAATGTAGGAAGTAAATAACTAGATCTATATTAAAAGGGTTATATTTATAGTGGTGCAATTGAAACGATTCAACTCGGTGGTGTTAAGATAACATATTTTCCTTAATGTTCAGGCAGTTGTAGAACAGAAAAGCGTTTTAAACTAGTAGAGGGGGTTTCAGTCCCGCTCTCTTTATGGAGCGCGCTCTTGCTTTTCCTCTGATCTGAAACAGGACTGCAAGCCCTGGCTCGATCAGGTGTCTCCGTTTCCTGGACGCTGGGACGTGCAGGCAGGCGGTGGGAGAAGATGCCCGGTGCTGGCAGAGCCCCGCCAGGCTCCAGGGCACGGCTGCCTTTCTCAGGATTCTCTAGCAGTGCGTCTCCCCGGCGCAGGGAGCCCTCCAGGCCCGGCCAAACCCACTCTTTGGCCCGCCCTGCCCTGGGCAGGGAGCGTGTCC
>NW_010424712.1:0-425 GCF_000710305.1 Buceros rhinoceros silvestris
AGATGCCCAAGGAGGTGCCAGGATGCATGAGACCCAAGACGATGCCCAAGGAGTTGCCCAGGATGCCCAGGGAGATGCTCAAGATGATGCCCAAGGAGACGCCCAAGATGGTGCCCAAGGAGATGCCGAAGGAGTTGCCCAGGATGCTCAAGGACATGCCGAAGGCAAGGCCCAAGGATTTGCCCAAGATGCCCAAGAAGGTGCCCAAGGAGCTGCCCGAGGAGGTGCCAGGATGCCCAAGGAGGTGCCCGAGGAGGTGCCCAAGTGGAGGCTCCTGGAGGGGCCCGAGGGGACACCCGAGAAGTCACCAGGATGCCCCAGGAGATGCCCAAGGAGGTGCCAGGATGCCCAAGATGCCCAGGTTGCTTCCCAAGGACTTGACAAAGAAGTTGCCCAAGACTCCACCCCAGCTGGAATATCACACC
>NW_010424713.1:0-281 GCF_000710305.1 Buceros rhinoceros silvestris
GCAGCCCCCCGGGGATGGGCAGCAAGAGCAGGGACAGGGTGGTGGCAAGTGCCCCTTGCCCCGGCTGCCCCCCTGTGCCGGGGGTCCTGCCCAGTACAGGGACCTTCCCCAGGCGCTTTCTCCTGTGACAAATCAGGCCACGGCACTTGCCAACCGTGCTGCCAACCCAAGTGTTCACAACGACCACCCGCCAGATGAGATCGGCGGCCGATTAACGCCCCAGCGAACCCTGGGAGCGGGGCAGGGTGCGGCAGGGGCGGACACAGCGGGGGGCGGGGGGG
>NW_010424713.1:545-798 GCF_000710305.1 Buceros rhinoceros silvestris
AGCAGAGGGGGGTCCCTGGGCTGGACCGCCTCCCACAGCACCCTGTGCTGCACGGCCAGGAGCGGGCGCGTGATCCTCGAGGTTCAGCCCGGTCTGGTTTGACAGCGAAAGGGAGGGTCTGGGGGGGCTGGTTCCGAGCAGGGACAGGCGATGGCCTTAGCGTTCAGCTCAAGCCCTGGCAGGAGGCTGCAGGGAGGGCACAGGAGGCTCCAGGGACATATCCAGCACCTCCAACCAGCGCAGCCGGTTCCCA
>NW_010424714.1:0-7044 GCF_000710305.1 Buceros rhinoceros silvestris
TTATTTAATTAAATTATATTTAAGTATTATATTTATGTATATTTAAGTATTTCTCACACTATTCTGATGGATTTGTTTTCCTTTTTCCACCTAAATCTTTTGTGGTCATTTTTTCCCTCTTGAGATGTCTCTGTACTTCTTTGGCCTTCTCTTACACGTTTGCCTCTCTCGGTTGTGCAAATAAAAATAACACCTCCTGTTTGCAAACAGCTCTGGAGAATACACCCTAAACAGAAACATTAGGTCCAGTCAGGAAAAGTGATAATTCTGTGAAATATTGCACACAGGTATGTGAAAAAATGCCAGAAGATGTGTGAAACTGAAGGTTTGCATGACCTCAGCTTAAACTCTTTACAACAATTCTCAGTCTTGCAGAAAGTTAAGTTGCTACCATTCAGCAAAAAGCCATTGCCCAAGGGACCAAAGGACACAGGGTTGGACTCCTGACACTTGGATCTTCAAAGGAAAAAAAAAAACCAACACCCCAGCACAGAACAATCTGAATGCTTCAGGCACCTACCTTTTGATTATAGTTCAGATTCTTTATACAACTGTCATTCTCCTTTATTACGACTATTCTAAAGTGACCTCACTCTAGACTGACAGTTCACCTGCTGAGGACATTCTAAACACATAGACTTCCTCAAATCTAAACAAAAATGATCACGTCACCTAGCCTGAAAGCAGAGCTACCTCGGTGATCCCCTCCAGTCATTTGAAAAGTCTCAGCTGTTCTGGTGGGGCTTTGTGAAGATGAAGGGGACTCTTTGGACTGCCTCACAAGATCAGGACCTATAATCTTACAAAGTTGTGTCCTATTATTTTAACAGCCAAACAAGGAAGAGTATTGCCTTTTCTACTAGCAGTGCACAAAAGAAAAAAATAAACCCCCCAAATTAAAGAACAGGCAAAAGCATTCTGGGTCCAGTAAGTTATATATGGCAGATGAGAATCGCAGCAAGATGCAGCAGAAACTCAAAATCAGTAATACAGTCCTTAGAGTTAAAACAATGCTAGGGATGAACAGCACAAGATGCCAGCTCACACCACAAGTCTACAGATGTTGAAGCCAGTATCTTTGATTACATGAGTGGGAACCAAAGCTTCAACAAAGAAAAACAATTCTAGGAGAAGAATCAATATTAATACATTAGAAGAATAATAAAATGCTTGAAGGGAAATGACAAGTTGAAAGAGGAAAACATCTTTAAAAAATATTGTGAGAATTAGAATGGAAATCAAGTATGCCGCGTCCCCCCCACCCTCCGCCCGCCCCAGCTCTGGTCTATAGCAGAGTAGCAGAATTTCAAAAATGCAGTGTTTCATTCTCTATATATACAATTTCCCTCACAAACAGTAAAAAGTTGGAAGAACAATTTGCACCTGAAGCCATGCTGCTTTAAGAAGCAGCGATAATAAAACCAGGATCAGTGTGAACTGAGAGTATACGTATATACAAAGCAGGTTTAACACAGCCTGCTTCAAGAAGCTGAAAACCAAGAGAGAATCCCCATAAAACTTCATCAGCTCACAGTAGGTGGGCATCCACAATACATAAGTTCATTCTTCTGGCATGGCCTATCCAACCCTCAACAGACATGCATGAACCAAAAAGCACTACACTGAAGACCTGCATAAACATACGTGAATTTCTATTACAGTTATAGTCTTAGAGAAAAGTGGCATGAGGCAAAGAAGAGGAAGGTAAACACCCTGGGATTTCATGCTCTTCCTCTGCTGAAACTTATCTGTTCTCTCTACTCAAGAGTTTCATTCTGAAACCAACATGACAGCAATAGTGACTCAGTCTGTCCTTATATGAGGAATATTCAGGTTAATGAGGAGGCTTTTAAACATCAGTTTGGAGGTGCTGACAAAAACTGCAACAGATGTACAAAAGCTGACAAATGACATGGATATCTATAAATGAGTGCTTATGCTCAGGTTTGGCTACTGCAAAGCAAACACCTGCCTCAGGCATACATGGCACTTGAATTCTGAGATCACGCTTCCTCACCAGCACAGGACAGGTCTCAAAACTGGTCCTGATGGTTTCAAGACAGAATAACGCATGGACAAGAATATGTCCATGAGTATATTAATATGTCAAAAAACAGCAAATATGCTTTGAGCATATAAAAGCAAACTCAGTTCCTTCTACAGCTAATTCTTGTCTTTGATTCGCTGCTCATCTTCTACACTATATAACATCAATTCCAGCCTTCTAGTTATTGGGTGTACACTACAGAATTTCCTTCATAAGCTCCTCATGCTGAGGAGACAGAATGAGATAAAACTATATTTCCCATTATTCTGACTAGGATGCTCTGAAAACTCACTGTCCCAGTTGTTAAAAGTCTGTCTCTTCCTAAGTTTCCACCCTCTTAGCGAGATTGTTCCTTGTCTTAAACAGCTCTTTCACCCCTATTCCTGACAAATTTGTAGACCACAAGTCCTTCATTCTCTCTGCAGTCTGTTCCTGAAGCTATCTGGACTCACCTTTTTTTGAACACAAAGATCAGACATGCTGATGATTTCACAAAGTATGATACACAAGGGTATCAGCACTCTCACAACTGAACTGGATATACTATCATTAATGCATGCTAGGATTACTTTTAATATTTTTCATAGAGAAGGTGGCTGCAATCACACTGCAGTTACGTCCTAATGGGATACCCATGAGCCTCCAAGCACAAGCAGAAATTTTCGTTTTATCACACTTCCTTTCATTCCACCACAGATGGCCAGTCATCAAAAAGTGCCATCATCATGCTCCTGTTTTTCCATGTTAAGAACACTTATGAAAATATTTAGCAAATCAGTGGTGTGACAAAGAACATCCTTGACGATTTTCACAACAGATATTGTTCCTTCTGCTGCCTCTTAAGACAATGACAAGGAGCAGTAGTGAACGGAGAACAGAATCAGGTTGGAGTGAAGATCATTAATCCTGGACAACATCTTCCTAAAACAAGAAGAATTGGCATACACAGGACAGAACACTGCCAACTAGGTTTTGCTTTCTCCTTCAAAATTATATCCACATAGGAGGGAGTATACCAGAAGAGGTGCCGTATCAAGCAGCAAAATATATGCCACGGTCTGAGGTAGATATCAAGTCCAACAAAGCATTAATGTACCACTAAGGAAAAAACGAAGCAGGAGCTCTGAGAAATTCCTTAAGACTGATAAATTGGTCTAGAAACACTTCTGGCAAGGGACCAAAGATTTCATTCTTGAAATTCTATAGGAGGGAAGACTGGAAGCATAGCTGGAAGGCAGAGAACACTCCAGCCAACATCCTTCCTCAAAATGAAAACATAACTGATAGGAATGTGTAGAGAGAAGCATTTGCCATCAGCCAGAGCAAGGAGTGAGAGAGTACAGGGCAAAAAGCATAATGTCCTCCTCTGTTAAAACTGCTTTCAAAAGACAAGTAACTTGAAGAATTTAAATATTACACCAGCTTTAAGCTTAGAATCTGACATTAAAGTGTAGAAAATTGCCCCTGGGGTGGGGCAGGGGCATTGAATCTTTTCAAATCACAGCTTTGAATATGATCATACCACCTGCTTCCTGATTTTTCAGCATAATTACAAAAAAAGCCATGAAGGTCTCTGCTTGCAGCAGACATGTTTAATACCTACAGGACTGGTTACAAATGAAAAGTACTTTTAATGAAGTTCATATAATTTCAAGGAGTATTAAAGGTTCTAATAAAGCATTTATGTAAGAAGCTAAAATTGACTAAAAGCCTTACAAATATCAGAATTTCGCAACATTATTTATCCATCACCAGTTACAACTGCAGTGTAACGCACAATTTCATACATGGAAGCATGTAATAAACCCAGGAGTTCCCTCTGCACTGCTAACTACAAAAACACAGCTTCACAATGGAACTTAAATGCAGGTTTTACTGAGGAGCTTTTTATTTTCATAAAGGTCCTAGATATATTTTTCAGGAACACAGGACTGGTAAGTTTCAATTATGATATATGTCCATACATCTAAAAGTGATTGACTCACCTGGAATTATTATGGTGAATGTTGCAAGCTCTTGCCATTAGCACCACAATCATTGGTCGAAAGGCCTTTCCTTTCCCGTCAAAGTAATAATCACACATTTCCTTAAGTTCTGCTGTAGATACAAGTAATTCCTATGAAAAGGGAAAAAACCCAGTAGAAGTCACAAAGCCAATCTGTTTAGTGTAAGCAAAACAGTGTGCATGTATAAAGTTATTGCCTGTACTCATTCCACCAGTGTAAGCCGAAGTTGTTTTTAAAATTGCTGTGAGTAACCTGAAATATAAATTATATATTCTAGCAGTGTAAACCAGGAGGAAAAAAGAATTGCATTCAGGTTCTCTAAGATATGTAGAAATGCTCTCTTTGCCTTCAGTTCAAGTTTCAGACAGCTGCTCATAAACATAAAGAATATTCTTTCAATATCCATCCTCCAAAGCAATGGTTGCTATTAAAATGAGAATCATCACAACATCCCAGAATAATCACCAAAATCCCTTACCTTTTTAATATCTTCATAGAGATTCTTCAAGTCTTTTCTACCAAGCTGAAATAGGTCTTGGTATTTTTCATCACTAACTGTTTTACTGCAGCTGCACAAGTGGGATGTACTTGTATGGTGAAACCTGGTGACAGTGTTTTTCAACAGAAACATTGCTAGAAGCAAACTTTCCCTGATTCCCCAAACAGAAACATTTCAAAGCATGGCCTCCTCCTTCCCCCCCCAAAAAATTTAACCAAACCAGTAAGATAGAAGGCATCAAAAACACTCTTCAGCCAGTTAATAAGGTGCAAGGGCAGCACAGCTATGTATTGATGGGAACAGATTGATGGGAGCTGGCAAAGTGCAGCATTCGGCAAACAATACACACCGCCCCATGCTGCCCTTCACAGATTACAGAAGTCTTCTGAGACACATAAAACTACGCTGCTCTCACTGTATGCCTTCTGAACACACTACTGGTAGTACAGCGTACATCTGGAGACAAAGCCTTCATCTTGTAGTAACACAGTTATTCTCTTACTTTCTTCCCTCTCCCGTATACTCCTGGAAAAATATTCCTGACTTGAGTTCGAAAACTCATCTTTGTACACCCAGTTATAAATTATAAATTAAATCAATACTTTCAGGTAGCACGATGATGCTATGAAAGTTTATCAGTAAAGGCTGCAAACTCCACCTGAATGCATTAGGATGCATTAGGCTTAGGGCTGATGTTTTTAATGTTCCCCGGAGTTGAAGTTTATGCCTCTTAGTATGTTTCCTTTTTCAAAGTAAACCACACGGGTTTTCTTGGAGTGTTCCTGCTTTTTCTATTGCTCTCCAGGATGGAGGACTTTGATTCAGACTCAGCACCAGAGCAGCAGCCTACACAGAAATATACAACCATGTACTACAGTGAATAACCTTATTTTCAAAGTTTACAGCTCACAGATAATTACCCAGTTCACCCAATAACTATGTCTTTACACGTTACACAACAATACAAATCTCCAACTTACCGCCAAAGTGTATTACATATTTTTGGAAATGACAAAGTAGAACTTCTTTGGGTAAAGTCACACATCTGCACAAGGAAAAATCAGGGTTAACTGAACAGAACTTTAAACTGACAGAAAACATTTGATTACAAAAACCCCAAGTGTCTGTCCATCAGCACTGCTCCATTTCTCCATTTTAACAACCCAGCAGCAAAGTTCCTTCCTTATCACGTGAGACTAACTGCCAGTAGGTACATTACGTTGCTGAAACTGACTCTTCCATTCAGAAATGTTGGACTTTCTCCCCTCGTAGAACCAGCCCAGAAAACCTGATCATTTAACTTCCCAGTACTGCTCTAATGAAACCTTGGTTTTGCACTCGTGGAAGATGCAATTTTCCCTTCTTGCAGATAAATCTGGAGCGCACCAGTCAAGTCACAGAGATGTTTCCATAAACTACTATGCTAACAGAAGAACATCATATTCTTGTCTTCCCCTGAAGCAACTTTAATTCAATTTGTTTCTTATGATAATTTACACCTACCCATCTTCCCTGCTAGACATCCAGAACCTAACCTCCGAACCTAGCAATCTCTTCAGTAACCCAACCCTGCAGAAGGAGGCCAGAGCCTGGAGGAATGTGCAATCCCAGGTACACGACTCTAGCAGAGATAGACCAAGAAAAGAAACCACCTCTTGCTCTGCTCCTGGCAGTGCTGCCAGCAACTACCCAGCCCTGCTGCGGAGTGCAGGCAGACTCAGGGGCCAGCCAGGCTGACCCAGCCTGAAATCACTGCAATCCACACGTTCACAAAGAGCCTCTCCAAAAGCCCACAGAGAAATGCTCAAGGCAACCTAGAACTGGAGTTCCCTCAACTTGCTCCTCATGCCTCAGTGTCTCCTTGTACATGGCCTGAAATCTCTCTCTCCTGGGACACAGGGGGAGAAACAAGAGCATTGCACTGGCTCCAGGCACCCTTCCACCCTCCTTGTGTACAGGATGAAAAAAGGCCAGGCAAGGAGACAAGAGAAGGAGAGGAAGGCAAAGGAACCCTAACTTATCACAGATTTGCAATGCACTGCTGTCTAACTTCAGCGCCCAGTCCTATGGCTAAGCCCTTCATAAATTCATTCTCTCACACCTCTCAGTTTTCTGTTCATAAAAAATAGCTGATCTCTCCCGATTCTTCCCTCTGTGAGGGCATAGAGAGGCTTTCCTTCACACTGCTGCTTAACGCTGTAAGACTGGATCATGGGCGGTGCTGGGCACACCGCCGCCAGAACACTTTACCACAGCTCGGAACAGCAGCTTGGCCTTGTGAGGCAACGAGAGAACTGCCCCCATTACAACTCCTAATGCTCACTTACGCACAACCACGTCGAAATCTCACGCTTTCCCTGTCAGAGAAGACTCTGACAGGTTCTTCCCACAAAAGTAACCACTCCTGCCCTGGAAACCCTTAACCAACATTTAACCTTGCACCGACCGCGCTTCAGACCCTCGCAAGCCGCCCCCTCCCCGGGCAGGGAACT
>NW_010424715.1:0-3703 GCF_000710305.1 Buceros rhinoceros silvestris
ATATTATAAATAAATTAATTATAAAGAATCAAACGATCATTCTTATAAAGGCATCCAGACTGTATCTGATATGAGCTTTATTTTTTATAAAATTCACTGTCCCACTTACGGGACTCCTCTACTGGTGAGACTCACTCGGTCCAGCACAAGGGAAAATAAATTAGACCCCACTCTGTTCAGAGACACACAGGCCTGTTATAGCATTCCTTGTTGTTTATTCAGTTTTGTCTCTATTCTGGCACTAATAACGATGATTATAATGACACATCATTCTTATTAGAGTCCAGAGACCGCAACTGAGAGAAAAGCAACAAAAAGGGTAGGAGAAAATGTTTAAAACAGGCGTTTTCACCGATGTAGTAAAGAGGCCAAGAAATAACTTTAAGCAAGTTCAAATGACGTTGCTAAAGTCAAGACTCACACTGGAGGTGACTTTGGTCTTATTTGGTCACGTTCCTTGCTCCAATACTGACCAACACTTCTCGTGGCTTCAGGAGGGGTGACCACGCTAACATTCGGTGACTGTGCTGAATTTCCCTGTTGGTAGAGCCTCCAGCCCACGTCCTGCTTACGTGTTTTACACGCTGCAGCCGTCTTCTCTGCCAGACTAAAAGGCTGCTCATGCTAATGAGCACGCGCTTAAACAGCCTATTGTAACGGATCCAAACGTCTACATGCCCAGACACCAAATGCAAAGCAAGACTCCAGTGAAAGCTCCAAAGAAGTTAATGCTTTAAAAATAGCTACCAACATTAGGAAATGCTAGATAATAAGAGAGATTTACACAGCCAGATTAGGACTTAGAGCGTTCCAAAGAGAACCATTGCTTTCTATGTATTAAGATCCTATTATAAAGGGAATTAACAGAAAAGTACTAAGAATGCTAAATCTCAAAAGCGGAGCATTGCAAAGCATACAAATCAGCATGAAGTTAAGAGGAACCGCTGCGTAATCCAACAAGAGGACGTGGTTATTTTTCTTCTGACACAGCATGCTGAAATAGTCCCGTGAAAGGCTGGCCCAGAGTTAGGGCAAGGGAAGGAGAGAAGAACCCTGCCTGGAACGAGGGAAAGCAAGGCACCCCTTTTCAACAACACACAGTTTTGTGAAGCTGCACTTACTGGCTGACCCAGAAGAAGTCAAATTTGTAGATCTAGCCTCTCTTACTGGAGCAAACACCTTGTAGCCATTTCCCAACCACAGATGAAGCAATCTTGATTATCCCTTTATTTTCTCAGTGGTTCTCAGGGCTGCGCTTTGAAGACTTGGGACAAGAAGCAAAAGAGGAAAAATCAGTAGTCTAAGAAATATGTTTCCATTAGAGATATAACTCTTCCAAAGTATGCAGGTCCAGGTTCAACCTCAGGGGTGAGTATTTTGGTATATCTCATTCCTGCACTTGGTGACATCAGGGCTACAATGAGAGGAACAAAATGTTAAGACTGGGTAAGTTCTTTGGGAAGTTTTCCTTCTAAGGGTCTCCGGTAGTGCAGGAAGAAAAGTTAAAACAAAAATCCCATGAACTTTCAGGATAACAGAAATAAAATAAAAAAACACCCCAGTCTGACGAGCATTCAGGGATCTTGGGGACATCAATAATGTCACACAAGAGGAACGAGACTGAAGGCTCCATTTCCTTATGGTAGTGCTGGACATAGTCCTTCACCCCCTCCCTCACTCAGTAACACCCTTCTGAAGATGTCTGTAGAGAACAGGTTTCAGTTTTCACAGAGCTATATATAGTGCCTTGTGAAAATCTCTTCCTTTGTCACGGAAAGCCTACGGATCACGTCGAGGTTAGAGCCTCGTCTGACTCAGCCTCTGCTTGCTAAGGCTCTTGATTACCTCTTCTAGCATTTTTCTTTCTGTAAAATCAGAGACAGGGAAAATCTGTTGCATAAGACCTCCTCTGAAAAACCTGATAACATAGGGAGGGTTGTTCTCCACTCCAGCAGTTTACTCCTTTCTGTTGTTCAGAGAGACTCATGTTTTCAGAGTTTTACTTTAGAATTCAGCACAGCAGTTTTCTGTCAGTGTGGGGTACTTAATTTGGACTACAGTGAGGTTTAACCACAGTTGTTTTAATGGTTTAGAACAAGGTTTGGCAATGGCACTAATTATAATTAGGTGGCTTTATCAGGAAATCATTGCATATAACTGTGTGTGCAGAACGTTTTAGCCGAGTCCTTATTGCAGACAGGACCTCTTCTCTTAAGAGCAAGATGCAAATTTTCTGGCTTACAACCATAATAACACAGAGTAAGTAATTGCCTAGACCATAGCAAAAAAATGAACTAGCATGAAGTCACCTAAAGCCAAGTGAGAAAAGACAGGTCTGATTTCAACAAGATACAGAAGCCTTGTATGGAGTCATAGCTTTTTAAACATCGACAAATGACTCAGGTGAAATGCTTGCCCCGTGTACTTTGGGGTGAAAGGAAGAAGACAAAAATATTTGAGCACTAAAGCTTCAGTAGGTTCAAAGTCCTTAGATATGCCCTACATCAGCCTTTCTGTATTAAACTTTGAACACAGCATTTCTTGCTTTGCCTTAAATATAATAAAAAGAATAATTACCACTTGAAGATTTTCAGTAATTCTCATTTCAGCGTAAGTAGATGCAGCGATTAGTATATCTTTTCTATTGCACTGCACTTCTTCCTTAGTGCCAGAGAACAGCGATACAGCTTATTTACATAATTATCTTCAGTTAAAGGAGGAGCACAGCTTAACACAAAGCTGCCATTGCTTCCACTGGAGCTTCTACACAGCATCCTGTAGCGTCATGCAATGCCTTTGTGAACAGTTCGTGCCACTTGATTATCTGCAGAATTTATTCTGTTAAACACAATCTTTTCAAACAGTTTATCCATGGGCACTTCAGCTGATCACAGGTTCCCTCGGGGAAAGATCTCCTTTACATCCCAAAGACCAAGAGTCAGCCTTCAGATATTAACTGCTTCTAGACTGCCTGCCTCACCCATCAGGTTTCAGGCACAGACAGGACAGCCTCAGCTTCTCATCACTTCCTGAGCTGAGAAATGGATCTCTGCATCTTAATATACCATAAACGTTTGATGTATCATTAGCATTGTGAGTTAATAAGAATACTCGTAGGAACCCCACTAAGAAAATTGTTATAAAGTTCTCATTTATCAATGTTTATGAACATTTAGCTTCCAATTTCTTGGACCATTAATCCAAGTTTTCTTAATAAGCTATGCCAAGAATGTTACCAGGAAAAAGTAATTTATAGAATGATTTTTGCTTACTAACTTTTTTAGAATAGAAACAATGTCAGCACATGAATTATATGCCAATAAAGCAATATACTTGAATAACTTTCCAGTCACATATTGGAAGAAAACAATTTCAGCTTAAAGAAATACAGATGAGTTCTTTACTCTTTGACTCTCACTGAATGCAGCTAAATGACAACGATGCTCTTGATCAAGGTCTAAATCATATTTTGATCTATGTGTTCTGTATCTCCCACCCTAGGGAGTTGCCTAAACCGGAGATTTTTCTTGTGCATCTCTCTTTTCACTGTATAAAAACCCCCACATTTTAATGTCCTCACTGGTGTTAACACCCTTCTGGATGAAGTTTCTAACGTAGCTCCCACCTAAATTCTACAATCAAATCCCGTGACTAGGCCAATCAACAGGTTTTTTTTCTTTTGTATCATTAAATATGAAACTCT
>NW_010424715.1:3798-16891 GCF_000710305.1 Buceros rhinoceros silvestris
CTTTCCCATTGTCTCAAAGAAGCTTTCTCAGAACTGCTTCAGGTATGTTCCTACATCTGCTGATCTGATGAGCACAAGCGATCAGATAATCAACTCTTCCACAAGATTTCCTTTATTTGCATTTTAATATGCTCATCAACCTGATTAGGGAATGGGGATCCAAATTCTCTAGAGGACAGTATGTTCACTGCAAAGTACAGTGTTTGACAGCTCTGATGCAAGAAGGTTTAAATACTATATTCCAAATCAGCCAATCAGCAAACCTTTTTTCCCCACAGGCTCCTTACATCCACCTTCTATGTCAATCAAGCATTTATATTCTTCAGACACTGTCATTAAACCAGTTCACACTTCATAGTTTAAACCTGATACTTAAGAGAATTCAGTGTTTCCAAATACCTAGACTCTCAGGAGAAACGGGTTTAAAGTCTGGCAAGGTCTACTCAGACGTTTATTGCCCTCAAGTTTGCTGCATTTAGGAAATCAGCAGTGAACTGACAGAGCAGGTATGCACTCCTTGCACAGTACTTCTGGTTGCCAATCTAATTCCACCAGTAGCTGTATTTGTATGCGTTGGATTTAGGAGTTGACATGCAGCATGAATGTAAAAATCACCTACTTTCTAAAAAAATATTTCCAGGTTGTCTAAATACGTCTTTGCTAAAGCTCAGATGACAAAATGCAGACCACAAATGGAAAAGTCTGCTCCATTTTAGGAGATGCCTGGAGTCTCCAAGTCATCTACCATAAGAGTTTTCAAGGTAGAAAAACATGTGACTCTAATGGCAGTGCAAAGCTTCAAGAACAGGTGGGTTTGTTTTTCTTAAAATGCCAGTGTACCAAAGCTCTACGGTCTCTACATCAGGATGGCTGCTACTCCAGGAACCTCTGACCACGGCGGAGCAGAACAGTAGCTTCAGGGTACGTAGCATATGGCCTAAAAAGTGCTGGATACACTATGGTGGCAATACAAAAATATATATCCATCCCATAAAATTCAACCAGTTAACATACCTCAAAAAGCTTAATGCTCAGGATAAATCTCTAGGAAGTAACACTTCAATTAAATGTCACCTTTGAAGTGCTTTGACCCCCATGAAGACAAGAATAATGATTTTCTGTGCTCTGTACAAGCATACAAACTCTATTGTCATTTTCTGAAAAAAAAAAAAAAAGAAAAATCCCCACTGTGGTTTAGGATCAAACTTTTCAGAGCAGTTGATGAGCTGGAGAGTGGAAAAGGGAGATACCACACAATTAAAATCACAGCAAACCTTTTCATTCCTTCTGTCACTTTTTGTTCTTTACATGCTTGCCTTTAGGAACATTTGATTTATATTATTTTTCAAAAAATTGTTCCAACTTCAGAGTAACCAGCCAAATATGTCAGGCAAAAGCCAGGCAGACCATTGTGTTCCTCTGCAGCGTTACACTCTTGAACGACTTGCTTCATAAAGTAACGAGCTTGTCAATAAAGTTCAGAGCTTCAGTAAAGCGTCTGTATTAACTAAGGCTTGGCTATGGGGGAGGACTGTCAGATCGAGTGAGGAAGATTAATGTGGAATTCTCAGATCAGACATATAATCTGCTGACTTTTGGGTGGAAAATTGTAACAGGCTGTTCACTACCCTCCGTTTAGAGTTCCACCCAGTGCTCTGGAAATGCAAGCATCTTCAGAGCTTATTTATTTATTTTAGGAAAAGAACATCCTTTTCTAATAAGATATGAAACTAAACAGCACATTAATCTTCATGCCACACTCCAATCAAATTGCAAACCCTTTTTTTTTTTTACTTACACCTTGTATTCCATTGCAACGTAGCACAAAGTTTGCAGTTCACGGGAGTTAGTTTGTGTGTGAGTTCCTGCTGGGGTGGGGGGTGGGGGGGGGGTGTGTGTTGGGGGTTTCGTTTTGGTTTGTTGCTTGCACCACTTCTGCTTGAGCACCTGTTTACACGTTAAGTGAGGACTCATCTTCCAGGCAGCACTGCAAACAGACCCTTGGCATTTCCCCCCCCATCTATGCATCTCAAGGCCTCTGCGTGTTTCAGCTCATACGTGTCAAGAGATTCACCAAAGGCAACTAGAGGGGTGTGTGTTGGGGGTTTCGTTTTGGTTTGTTGCTTGCACCACTTCTGCTTGAGCACCTGTTTACACGTTAAGTGAGGACTCATCTTCCAGGCAGCACTGCAAACAGACCCTTGGCATTTCCCCCCCCATCTATGCATCTCAAGGCCTCTGCGTGTTTCAGCTCATACGTGTCAAGAGATTCACCAAAGGCAACTAGATGATAAGCGTGTTTGAGCTAACCTTATGGATAAGTGCTTAACGAAGGAAGGAAATTAATGCCCAGTATGCAAAGCTGAGCTTTTCAAGTAAATCCAATGGACTGAAGTGTCAAAATCCCCTTTGCAGACTGTATATTCCAGTGTAATATCTTCCTGATTTGACTATATTTCCATGTGCAAATTAATTCTCAAAAGAAATGTGTGTTAGGTTTTCAATAAGCACGAAGGACATATTTGCCAAACTAATCTGATTTACATGACTTCAGACTATTTACCTACTACCTGTGGCAAAGCAAATTAGTCTGTTGCTCGGCAGGAGCTTTCTCAATGAAAAGCAACAAATTCCTCACTGATGGAAGGCTTTAATGTGTCTCTCTAGAGCTTAGCCTTAGCTGCCTGACTTTATTTTGGTTTGCATAGCATTTTAGCTACTTTCCACTCAGGCTTTTCTTGTGTACTTGCTTATTTGAAAATCTCTTGCAAAACAGACTTGAGGTAGGACCTGCCCTACAAGTACAAAGATCACCAAGTGAACGAGACCGAAAGTTACTTTTCTAGGTAAGATTGCAGTACATTTGATAATCAGTCTTGGGGAAAAGAATCCTGATTTTTAATATAATGTACAACACCCCCCATTTCTTATATCTGAAATTCACCTTCCTTTCTGTGCTTTACTTAATTACTCCTCATGGCAGATGTGTTGTTAACAAAGGACAATAGACACAAATATTCAGGGGGCAGAAGTTTTAGACAAGTTCTACAACCATCATGTAAATTCTAGTGGATATCGGCCTGTGTACAGGCAAAGGAATAATTTGCTATAAAGTTTCAGAGTACAAGCTCAAGACATTTTTTAAGCAGATCGCTGCTTGTTTTCCTAATGAACTAGTAAGATCTGTCGTCTCTCCTAGAGTTTAGTCATCATGCCAGATTACCCTCAGATGCTCTCAAAGAAACCAGCAGACACTACTCTGACCTGCCACACAACCAGTTCTGCGCTACCTTGTGCTTTCTCTGCAGTTCCCTTACAAGTTGACGACCATGCCCACTAGGCTGTGAGCTCGCTACACACAGTCCTTCAGGCTCCTCTACCAAAGTGTTTCCTGCTCAGTACTTCCTAAGATGCTATAAATCTGTCCTGATTTCACTGATGCTATAGATACTAAATATAACCAAGATGCTATAAATCTTCCCTGATCATAGAAGATCTCTAGGGAAATTTTCTACTATTTATTTAAAGCATTGATTGGAGTGTCTGAATTATTTATAATTTTTACAAATAGTTCACATCATTAAAATGATAACTCTTTGAAATAGTCTCTTTATTTCCTTATGTAGGTCTGTGGCTCTATAACTTAAGAGAACCATGAACTCTTTTCTCCTCCAGAGAAGCAATGACAGCTACAGGGACAAGGTGCCCTTTAACTCCGTGCTGCACATTCACAGCCATATGAACTGGATTTTTGTTGACCGTGAGCATTAATCATGTAGTGATTTAATTTACTGTTAGACAACAGGACAGCTTCCTGCACAAAATGCGGTAGCAACTTAACTTTGCTGCCCTTTGCTAAAGAAACATCTGGAAAACTGGTTCAAAAAATGCTAAGAAGATAATATTTTCTTACTGATACAAAAAGTTAATTACAAATGCAAAGTAATATTGCATAACTATTTTGCTAAAAGTACAGAGTTAAAAGAAAGACTGAGGAGGAAGAGTTAAGCACTGAGGCTGTGGTTTGCCGAAGCTGGAATCTAGTCAGAATGTCAGGGAGCAAGTGATGCTTGGAATGATAAAAGTTATCCGGGTCTTTGAATTCACACACTGAAATGTTCAGGGTTCAGCATAAGATTTTGTCTCAGCTGCAGTATTTCCAGAAAAGTACTATGCACATTTTTGGCCAATGTTATCCTGGAGGGATGGTATTACTGGATCACTGCCATCCTTTTTCTTAAAAGTTTTGTCATTATTCTTTTGGGGGCTGTTTGGTGGCATTTCTCAGATTCTCACTACTGGCTGTTATTGCTTCAGGCTCTGCAGAGGATTTGTACTTATCCACTGCCAAATAGCTGGGAAGCTACTGTCGAGATACTATTCTGTAATGTATTTGTAGGTAAGTCATTCTTAGAAAAGACACCCTCAGTTATGACTTTCATTCTTTTCTTACTAGTACACTCTTATTACAAATGATAGCTTTCACAATACGTAAGACCTAGCTAGTGCACTGTAATTACAAACAAAGGTTACCGATTCTTCTCATCTTTGGCCTTTTTGTAGGAGTCATCCTATTAAAGATCGTAAGAACAGTGATAATGGAGCAAAAGAGGCTTGGCTACATGCACCATTTTAAGCGTGGCCTCTTTGCCCCTTTTTCTTCTGCCTCACTAGGAGAAAGGAATAAAGACAGTCAAAATGAAAGAACAAACAAAATCTCATTTCACACCTTAAGACAGTCCAGAATTGCTACGCCTGTTGCCTAGCAGAATGGAAAAAACAATGTCAGGTAACAAAACCTTAAGGATGACTGATTTGTCTTATATCCTCCCTGTAGCACACACCAGAGCTGATGACAGCTGTACATCACACCGGTATGTCCAGGCAAAGGCTGAAGTGCCCGAGACCCCAGAGATACAAGGCAAATGAGGAGCGTCAGTGCCCAAGCAAGGGTCATGTAAAACAGCATCACTAGGGGTAAACAAAACAGTAATTTCATTTAATCAACTTTTACATCCTTTGTAAGCATTACAATTTCACCTCCACTCAAGACTAGAAACACCCATCAGGATATTGTCAATACACTTTTGATCCATGCTTTTAAAGTTTCCTGTTCCTTTCACGTTCAAAAGAGACGACCACTGTTTTGCAGACAACATGACAAATCTTAAAATACTTAAGATTCCTACCTCTTATGTTCAAAAGCTGTAAGTCTACTAATTCAAAATTCTTTATTCAGCCTGAGGAACACATCAGATACCCCGAAACTCTTAAGATTTGGCTTTAGTTTGAGATCAGCAAACATTTCCCAGCACTGACTGCCTCCCAAAATCACAAGTCCTCCCTTCCTCCCACTGCCCGGATGCAGATATAACCCCTCATTTCTGGGCCAGGGAAATGTGGTGACAGAGAGCAAAGCACACTTGGGGTACTCTCCACTAGCCAGCCCTGACCTGCGTGACTATCACACCAACCGAAGATAGAGCATACAGTACAATTATGAGCTCAGCACAGACATAAAGAAAATGAAAGTCATGCTCCTTGATCAGCCAGTGACAAGCCATTTTACTTACTAGGTTGACTCTCACTACACATTATGGCAAAATTGAGAGTCACATAAGAAATACTTGAAAACATACTATTAAAATGATTAAAATAATGGCAGTGGATAATGTGCCCTGGCCTTGGTCCTTCCAACCATTTAAACACTCACTTAATTGAAGCTTTTGAAACCAAGGAATTAAAAAAAATATTAAAAAAAAAAAGGTCAGAGAAACCTCTGCAAGATTTCAGACAGTAAAATACCATAGCGAATAATGCACGAGAACATTTGCTGTCTGTAATGTTTATTTAGTATAATAGTAGATCTGACTTAACAATCTCACTTCTCTGACTAATTCAGCTCCTGAAGTCTCACTGATCACCCCTAAATCTCTTGGCACTAGTTAAGGGTATCTCCACCAAGCAGAACATTTGCTAACATAACAGTTCCCAGTCAGCAACGGCCATTACTGCTCCCTCACATTAAGCCAGAGCCACTCCCTGGCAGATGTCCTAGTAAAACAGCCATCCCAATTCATTACATTTCCCATTAAAGGAATAAATAATAAATTCATTATTGAAATTAGATCAAAAGATTGAAAGAATCATAAAAGACTTCCCACCTCATTTGGAGAAGAGGAGATAGACATTATCATAAGCATTTTACAATATATTGCAAGATTTCTGCTAGCAGCGCAGCAGCGGCTCAGCTGAATTAGGACATTCCAGAAACGCCAGCCTTCAGACCTGCAAAAGTAACCACTATTTCAATAAACCAGAAGGACACATCAAGGTCTATAAAACAGTGAGATGGAAGGAATATGGTACTAGCCTTTCCTTTCTTCCCCACCCCTTCTCTGCCATTAGCTCTCTGTATTTCCAGATCAGTTCAAGCAAGGGTGAGCAAGTTGTCTTTAACGGTATTTCTGTGGTCTTGAATTCAACATCAAAGACGGATCTCTCATACATCAGATGCCCACATAAATCAACTAACTGGGTGGCAAGCGGCGTGGTGGTTTAAGCAGCAAGCCCACATTAGTAGACACCAAACACAGATTCTTCAGATACAAACCTGCAGCTGCATCGTCAGTGGTGTGATCTCGCAAGGGGCGAGGCTCCACTTCCCTTGGCAGTGAACAGGACGCAAGAAGCAGCACCCATGAGGAGGAAGCCTGGAACACCTCAGCAGGGCAGACCCGTCGGTCAAAGCCACAGGAAAACAACGGGTACAGGTTTGGACTGTGCTCCACTGCATGGAACGCAGAAGGTTTGTTTGCTGAATCAGGTGTCGTACCGGGCACTTGGAAGCAATAATCAGGTTATAAAAATTTACAAGAGACGATGAATTTTTAGTCTGATCTTTCCATTAGGATTATTTGTATGCAGTGTAACAGAGTCATAAAGCAATCCCAGAGAGAAAACCTTCCCATAATTAATTGTGCTATTTAACTAATAATGTATATTTCCATTAACAAAGCTGAAAGCAAACAGAATTGATTTTCAGTTTTGTTTGATGTAAACACAGCTTATTATCTTAATTAATACGTCTTCAGGCTTTGTTTTCTGGAACACATTTATCTCAAATACAGCAAAACATAAGCAGTATTTTTATCTTTATTGCCTAAGATATGATGTAGGAGCTAAAACTTGATCCAAGAACATATTCATGTTACTAATACTAAAATCACCTTGTAAGTAGGTCCCTGGTAGTTGAAGTATTGTATCAGCCCTAGGGCTTACACCAAACAGCATCAATTTCTGGCCAAAGGTCTTAAGCTCTGATCCATAACTAACACGAGGTAAATTCTTACTACTAGCAGGGCAGCCCCAGGCAAGCCGCACCTCAGGTGAATATGGAACTTTTCATTCCCTTCTTACCTTGAAAAGACCCACACGATTATTCATAACAGTCTTTTCAGAGTTTGCCGCAGTACCGGCTAAAAGGGTTTCCAAAACGACATCTTGTTTCTTCACCTTTGTATTGGGTGCCCATGTCCCAGCGCTGGCAGTGGGGCTGCTGGGTCCCCTCTGAGGAGGGCTGAGGGGCTGCCCCGCACCAGGCACAGCTGGTCCCAGCACGGGGCACAGCTGAGCCCCTCAGCGAGGCTGGTGGCACCTCGGGGAAAGCACATGAAACAAAGGGCAAAACGCTGCGTGGAGTGAGGGGAAAACGTGTGAGGAACAGCCCCGTGAGCACCCAGGTGTGAGCAGGGGGAGGAGGAAGAGGTGCTGCAGGCGCTGGGGAAGAGTCTCCCGAAGCAGTGATGGAGGGACCACAGAGGAGCAGGTCCCCACGCTGTGGTCTGTGGAGGACTCCATTCCACAGTGGGGGGATTTTCCCTGAAGCAGCCACTACCCATGGAGAGCCCACACGGGAGCAGGTTTGCAACACAAACTCCCCTGTTATTTTGCCATCTTGCCTGATGGCTTTCATTTATCTTTCCCTCCCCTCTGACTGTACCAGCACGGAAAGAACCGTACAGAATATGGTCAACGGGCCACGTAAGTAAGCATCTTGTTTCAAATCATATTGTTTCAAACACCTCAGAAAAGCATGGCCATCCCAAAATTGATAATTAGGCTGAAATACTTCCATTTGGTGACAGAATCAGTTTCAGCCTAAAGAAACAATTGGATATTTTTATTCTTCTCTTTGACAATCCAAAATATTTTTTTAGTGAACTGTATGAACAGACAATACTGTTCAAAATCCAGTCTGATCATCATCTCAGACCTTTTGCCTTCAGTTTAGTAAAGTGCAGAAAAATACTTAAATGTACGTTTAATTGCAGAAGATAACATTCAAAATTAGCAGGACAGAAGCCTACAGTTAAATGCTTCCCTGAATCAAGTTTTGAATCAAATCCTACAACGTTTAATCAAAGACCTTCATTTGCATTCCCATCTTTCACTGAATTTACAGCACACTCTTTAATTGTGGTTTCTAATCAGGACAAGAAAAATAAAATCTCACTCACTACTTCTACTCCTTTATAACATCCTTATTTGTAGAACTCTCTATCTTCAAGAAATTTCCAAGAGAAATATTTTTAAGTCTTTCATAACTTTGCTGCTACCCTCCAGCTTTTCCTCTTTCTTGCCAAGTCCTGATTAGGGTAACAGAATTCAAGGGGAAAACATGCTGTTCTCAGTGTTATTCTCATTTCTTCTCTTAATCTCAGACAGCCAGTGACAAACCTTCAGCCAAAAACCCCCAAACAACTCCTATGTTTTAATGATAACAGAATTACCCTTCTCTAGAAACTCACTCTGCAGAGATCCAGTGCTACAAACCCCAGAAAGTAAAGATAAATATACGCTTTCAAACAACAACCAGTTCTTACTTCCTTTGAGTGGAAATCTCAATGTACTGGTACCAGCAGCACACATCCTTACACGAGCGCTTCCTACCTTCCCCAGAACTTTCAGAAACAGGTCTAAAAGCAGAACTTCATCCACTACCTCTTTTTCAATAGTTGATCCTAGCTGCAAAGCTTCCGGGACTCCTCTTGTTCTGGGGGCTTCTAGTCTGCTATGACCTAATCAGGACAAATTTCTCCCACTAACCTGAGCAGATTTATTAAGAAAAAATTAAGAATAGTAGGGGGAAATTCAGCAGGTAGAAAAATCCAAAGTGCTGCTGGAATCACAGGCTGGGGAGAGCTCAGCAGCAGAAGGTATTTAAAGTGATGGAGAAAATAAAAACAAATAGCTAATGCTATGAGAAAATTATAAACCATTTAAAAAAGTCCTAGTTAATTGTAATTAGTAGATTGTCTATATAATTAATGGAAATTATACAAACAATTCAACAAAAACATCCTCATTTTTGCACCAAACCTTATGTAGTACAGAAAGACAAATCACAAAATAGCCATACTGAGCTGGTGGATAAAACATGAGACCGGAGGATTTACTCACTCAGTGGAGGCGGTTTACTCCAGATGTAAAAAACTTTACAGTTTGCATAAATCTTCATTGAAAAAATAGCTGAAACGCAGGAATATTCTTCGTGCTTTCTGAATACACATTTTTCAAACTAGAATTTTTCCAAGTCCCTTTCAGACCCACCACGAAAGCAGAACAGTGTGCTGGGAAGCAGAGTAACAGGGTTTGGATGAGGAACGTGTTACCCGTTCTCGGAAAAGGCAGGTTTGGGACTACTAAAGGAAACGTGACGAGTCTGCGGATGAAGCACCACACCTCCACAGTGAGAAACAGACTCCGTGTATTCTCTATCTTAAACAGTATTTAAAGATAGTTCAAACTACGCACCAGTTTAGAACAAATTCTGCTTCCAGTAACTTGCGTTACGATCAGCCACTGCTTGCTCAGCAGCATAATGATGTTCTTGGAGAAACTGCACAGAGCAGCAATTCCATTATGAAACGGAATCATAAATAAATCACCTCCATTCTCTCTGCACAAGCTTCTTTGGGTGTTGTTGTACAGGGTCTGGCATCATTTACAGAGGTGGTTTCAACAAGTAAGTTTTGTTCTGTTAATTGCGTCTCTCTTCCAAGCCTTCTGCTGAACAGCAGAGCCTCCTTCTGCAGGAAGCTTTCTCCACCAAGGATGACTTCACTCTGCTGAAGGCCAGAAGGGCCTTTCCTGACTTTTATTTTGTGTATATTCCACCTGGTTATCCCTAGAGGGAACCTAAGGACTTCCACAATCAAACGTATGGAAATTCTGTCCGATTCATCCCTTCTTGACAATTTTGACTGACACAGAAGAAAACAAGGGCACAAATACACAAGGGCTGGCACTTCTAGTGAAGTGTTTCTACCACATTGCCTGCTGTTACCTGAGAAGCAGTAGCTGCGAGTGTTCATTTCTCATTCACCACAAAACGAAGCACATTTATTTGCATAAAACTATCATGGAGGCATCACCTTTTATTCTCATTAGGGAAGGGATGCCGTTAGGAATTATTTAATCTCAGAGATTAATCTTGAAAACTGTTTGTTTGAGAGTGTTCATCTTAATATACATAAAAAAGCAGTGAGCCGTCTTGGAAGGAGAAGCAAATTCTCAGGCAGTTTTATCGAACCAACAAGTAGAGCATCTCTGAATCCTTTCTTTCATTACAATTTCAGATGTAAATAAAGATAGAAATTACAGTGTATAATCCTTAGGCTTTTGCTCCCTCTCATAACCAGGGGAGCGAATTCATTTAAGATCAATTAGGATTGTTGTATAAGAAGAATTAAACCAATAATGAAAGGAAATTCATTATGAAGGGGTTGAACGAGAGCACCACTTCCAAACGCTACTAGCACTCAGGATTTAAATATCTTTCCACACAAAGTACTCAGAGCACCTCACCAAGCATTATGTTAAACTCTGTGTTACATGAGTCAATTAAGGCATAAAAAGCTTCTTAAAAAGTTCTTTGACATTTTTATCAGAAAAAAGAAAAAAAGGGCATTTTTTCCAGCTTTTTAAACGAAAAGCTGAAATCAAAACCATTTGCAGTATAGGGGTGCAAATGAAATGGCTCAAAAAGTAGAATGTAATGAATGAAAACAGAAATTACAGAACACTATCAATATCTCAACACCTACAGAAAAGTTCTACCTCCAGCTCAGCCTCTCACTGGAAGCCTTGGTGTATTCATAGACCCACACCGACTTCCACTGCTGCTTTCCGACTGACTTACACTCGCTTCGATGTCTGTGTGTACAGTTACCAGAGCATTTTATGGATAATCGATAAGTGATTCTGAAGGGAATATTTACAACAATGCTTTTCAAAAGCTACACAGTCACAGACACGCAGTGACAGGGTGTCTACAACGGCAATTCAATACTGTCCATGCATTAAGGAGCCGAGCCAGGGAGCACTGAGGTTTCCTTGTCTTTAAGGCATTTTGTAACTCTTCAACATAAAATCACTCTTTTTTTCACCTGGCAGTGGAAGTTTGCTTTTCTGGAATTTAGACCTGTAATGCTTTCAGGTTTTGCTTTCCTAGAAAGAATCCTCTGTAGAATTCTTCAGGTAAACTTAGCTCAGCTCACGCAATCCTTTTAGCTCTAGAGTACCACGTTGCCGAGGAACACTGCTTCTCCTCAAGAGCTTCACAAGCAGCAGTGACAGAAAGATGTTTTGCATAACACAAAGCAGTTTTTGCCTTCTTCCTTTATTCATTTAGTACAGGCTGAGACATCAACTTTATTTCATTTTGCTTACTCTCTGAAACAGAATTGATAGCAAAGCTGTTTGTCCATGACAGAAAAATAAGAGTTTTATATTTCAGCAGGACTTTTTTCTACCTCCTATGAGAATATTGCCTCTGCCTCAACTATGAAAGTTAACTATTTCAACTCCTTATCTTGACTTCCTACCCACCCTTGTGGGCATGGTTGTAAAAGGTCATGACCAAGTTCCAAGTCCTGGTAAAGATAGAGCAAAAGTGGAAAGGGTTGCCATCAAATGATACCTGCTAAACCTTCTGCATCTGTACCCATCTCTCCTCCCTCCCTGATCCCTTCTGACAGGCCCTAAATGCTGCCTGCCAGCCCTTCAAATCATTTGGAAAGAAACAGGCAGAAGAAAGCAAGGTTCACCGCTTGCATTGGAGTGGTGCTTGGAGACCTCCTCGGGAATCAAACGCTGTAAAATTGATGCTGTATATATCAAAGAAATAAAACTGAGACATTACCAGATAGAAGGCAGGGGATGGAAAGCAGATTCTCGTTTTACAGCTGTAAAACAATCATTGCAAGATTATACTATTTGTCCAAGTTCAGGGCTTGAGACTGGTAGAACTGAAAACTGAACTACTGGATTCCTACCAATGAAGCACCTAAAAAAGCCCTTCTGTCACCATTTTTTGAAGAACTATTCTTAATATGTATTTTACTTAGCACATGTAAAGTAGAGGAATAACATGGTACATATGTGAAGTGAGTAAACAGCTCCATTTCAACTTGCCACAGACAACGGCTCAGATCTTCTGCAAATTTAATAATGAAGTGTCAGAATCAGCATCAGTCAGAAAATAACTCTTTGAAGTTTAATGCAATAAGAACAGGCACGCTGCGCTCTTCTCCCCAAGCAATTATGCAGGCATCTTGTGATATCAGGGACCACTTAGCAGGGGGACTATTGAAATTACAACAGAGCCGTATTTATATGATCAAAGAAGCTGTATTGGCAAGAGCTTTCCTGGTAAATTTATGGAAGTGTCCCCTTCCTGTTGTAAGAAGATGGGTGAGCAACAGCAGCTACAACTCTTCAGCTTGAACTCAGTTGGTTAACACTGAAGTTGCATCCTTACAAATGTAGAGCTAAAGTGGAAATTCATTTTATTACCTTATTTAAACATGTTTTAGGGTAATCATTATCATTGCATCTGAGAATCTCATGCACACCAACAGATCTATATGGACCATCTAAAGAGACAAAATAGAGATCATTCACCTCGTAGGGAAAAGACAATCCAACTATTCTGTCACTGAGAGACTGAGCTAGATTTGCCCATGCTCCCCCTAATCCCCCCTAATTCCTAAACCTATGAGGCTTTCGACACTGTCTCCCATAGTATTCT
>NW_010424716.1:0-294 GCF_000710305.1 Buceros rhinoceros silvestris
TGGATGACAAGCAGAGAGAAAAAAAAAAACCACGGAAAAAACCCAGTTTGAGTGTGCTAATTTTGGCTGACTGTGCTTTAGGAGTCAGGGGCGGTAGGAAAAAAAAAAAAAAGTAAATTTCATCGCAAAAATCAAGCGGAAGGACGGGGCATGGGCTCTGCCAGGCAAGCAGTGCGGCGGGGAAGGGGCTTGACGACCAGTCCGGGCTGCCTGCTGCCCTCCCCGGTGTTGCCGAGCAGGGTAACACCGCTCCTTTATGACCCACCGGCTAACTCGTTCGCCTAGTCTGATACA
>NW_010424716.1:405-921 GCF_000710305.1 Buceros rhinoceros silvestris
ACCGCTCCTTTATGACCCACCGGCTACATCGTTCGCCTAGTCTGATACAGCGGGAAACACCCTCTTCTTCCTCAGCCCTCCCTCCCCCATGAGATGCTGAAACATTGCCAAATGCTCTCGGAACAGGCAGATCCGGCGACTCCCCATCTCTGTCCTCCCCTTGCTCTGAGAATGAGCATTTCCAACGGAGCACCGAAAGGGGGGATGCGCATCCTTCCCCAGGGATCGTCCCTGACCACTCCGGGGCAATTCTCTGCTGCAAAGAGACCTCGCAAGCGTGGGCGGACAAACTCGCACGTTAGAGCCCTCTGCGCACCAGCGATGGGACCGGACAAGAAGTCAACTTCCCCCCTTACCATCCCAGCACCACCCCAGGAAAAAACTTCCCAAACTCTTTCCGGGGACTTGAGCTATGAAATTGCTGTTGAGTGGGTGGCTCAGGATTTAAAAATGGAAGGGGAGCATAGGCATGGAGTCACGGGGGTCTCGGGGCGGGGATGCCCGCGCAGGGAGGCG
>NW_010424717.1:0-9676 GCF_000710305.1 Buceros rhinoceros silvestris
GGTTGGGGGCGGGGGAGTTGTTGGCAACAGCAGCACAAGATACAGCACTGCTGGAAGCTCTGCAGAGCCAGTGGGAAAGAGGACAGTGGGGAAAAGAAGAGAAATGAGGGGGATGTGGGAGAAGCTGGAGATGAAGCAGACATGGCTGGCCCTGAGGGCGCAGGCTCTGCTGCTAGAAATATGAGGAGAAACAGGAACCCGAGCTAGGGTCAAGGGCTAAGTTACGGTAGGAGTTAAAAACTGGTCATTTTATCCCATAGAAAGTTAAAGTCTACGGTTATTTAGTACTACTTCCCTAGACATTTTAGGAATGTATTGTGAGGTGAGGCTTCATGTGGAAATGGGCTCCGGTTCCTCATGTGCCAGGTCAGGGAAGGACAGACTCACTCTCTCCTGTGCTTTATAAATACTTAGTTTGGGGGTCTGCTAAAACTGAGATACTCTGTAGAATAGCGATAAGAGCATACCTGCATTTTTAGGCCAATTTCTGCATTTTTTCAACTTACTCTGTTTCCTAGCATGATTCCTGAGAGTAGTGCTACGTCTGCACTTCATTCTCTGCCAGTGCGGCAGTGCTGACGTGTTTCTGCTGCCAGACAGTCCTGCTGTAGGCACGACTCCTAAGCGGGTAAGTCTCCCTGTCAGCGTAGGTTACAGCACCTCTCCAAACAGCTCAGAAATAAATTGACAAAAGGTAACCTCATTTCTGCTGCCCTACCTGTATTCCCCAAGAGAGCTTTGCTGGCCCGGGGAGAGGGCTGCTTGGGGGACATGGCAGAAGGCCTGCCCTGCGTGAGGACTATGCCAAAAGGACGAGTTCATGCGAGTTGAGAGCAAAAAGAAACTTTTCTGCAAGATTTTTTTTTTCCGCTTAAGGGAAAAATCTGATTGTTAACTTTGGAAGTTATTAAAAATTTTGTATTAATCATCTAAATTTGTATTATAAATGATTGGAACCTTCTATAGCATCAACTCGAGTTACCACAGTGTTACCATAGGCACCATGTCATTCCCTCGCTCTTAGGAGTGGATGGAGTTTTAAAGATGCTCGTTCTCTTTGTCTCCATTCTTCTTTTGGGGGTTTGCTTTGAGCATCACCCCTCTAATATTTAGGAACGTTTTAAGACTCTTTCTTCAACATATTCAGCCCTGGACGAAGGTTAAAAGAAAGCTTCAGCCTGGAAAGTTGTTATTACGGAGTAAGGGGAAGTATTATGGAAGTCTCCACTGCAGCCTCTATATCTTATCCCCTGAATTGCTCATCCGCTGTTTTTATTAATGCTGTTGGAAATTAAGTTTTTTGTAGAAAAGGAGGTTTCTCTGGAGGTGTTATTGGGACAGAAAAAATATTCCTAATTGAACTGATTATGCAGAGGCAAACACTAGGCATAATTTTGTGGGGAAAACGTGTTACTGGAATCAATGTCTCATCTACCAGGCTTACTCTGCCTTAGCTTCTCAGTGGTGAATAGAGAAAGATGTTTAGCAAAGGAATACCAGCTATTCAAGTGACCAAATTGCCATAGTGCACTGGTAAATGTCACCAATAAAACACAGTTTAAATCCCCAGTACTCTCAAGGAAACATTTATACTTTTAATGAACTAGAATTTGACAGCCCTGTCTGGCAGAAGAAATTGTTTCCAGCATTTAGGTTTGTTTCTTTTTTTTTTGGCATTCAGCATGTGTTGTGACCTGTCAGAGACCAGTGCATCTCTGCAAAGATATGGGAGGCATGTTGTTCTCCGCAAGCCAATCATGAATAACAAAGATGAAATTTCCTACCACATTATGAGGCTTAAGTTGATATATCATTGCCTTCTCCCTAGCAGTCAAAAGGAGGGCACCTTAAGTTTTCCAGTGACAGGGTGGATGTTTTTTTCCTTTAGTGACGTGTTTATGTATACAAATTTCTGTAGACCTAAGATATTTTGATATTGTTATAGCACCTGTAATTCTATTGAACCTAAGCATAAATTACCAGAGTTGTTCCATTGAGCTAAAAGCAGTCAGTAATTGAAAGAAAGCATGGCAACCTGAGCAAATATGTAGTATGAACAGGTTTTTTTTACCAAACAAAAAAAAAAACCCCAACCAAAAAAACCCCCTTGAAAGTAAAAAGAAATTGTATATTTCAGAAAGAAACAAATGCAAACTTTGTAATAGCTGTTTTCTGAAAGAATGAGAAGGAACAAAGAAAAAAGGATTCTGTGTTAGATTTTGTTTTACTTCTTAAAAATCCAATGGTGTGCAGCGTTGGTGAGAGAGTTCCTGGGGAAGTTCAGCAGTCCAGAGGATTGCCTACTTGCATCTTGTCTCATTTTTCACTCTGGAACTGAGTAACGCAGTGATAAATGTGCTTGACTCAATGTTATGGAGCTTCCAAGGCAACAGGGAGCAAGTGAAAGGTAGGTGATGCCTTAAGAAGTGCTTGTGCTTCTTCTGTAGAAGAACACAACTCCCTCTTCTATGCTCCTTTTATGGACCATGTCAGGATGGTTCAGGCAAGGCCACCAAACCACCAGCAGCAGGAGCTCCTGCAAACACGAGTCACTTGTTACACGCATATGCTGTGTAATACTGAAGAGCAGCTGCGCTGTGTTAGCTGACAGCTGCACTGAGGTAGTAACTGTAGCTCCAGGGAGTAAGACTAGCTCCTCTTTTGTTGAGTCTGTGGCAGTAGCACAGTGTGGAGATCTCTGTTGTCCAACGTAAGAGAAAATCTTCATGCAATTTTCACTCTACAGAAATGAGTGATTTTTCCGATCTGCCCTTAATTTTCGTGGGATTCACATTCTTATGACTTCTCTAGATTGAGGGCTTGGAGTGGTTGAGCTGGGTTGTGATACGGAGTACTGAGCTTTGCAGCTGTCGTCAGTATTTCAGATCTCAGTTTAGCTGTAAGTCAAGTGGCAGTTAACCGTTCTAGCCAAGACAGTTTGACTGCGTATTTCAGACCTGCTGTGTTGTTCCACACTACTGTGTGTTTTGGTGTTGGTTTTTTTCCTGGCTGTTAGAAGTGCCTCTAGTTTTGCAAATAAGTAGCTGGGTAGAGGACATCACAAAGGCAGCAGTGAATCCAGGCTATTTCTTTTCCATAGTTCTCTAACAGATTAGGGTACTGACTTCCTTTTTTTTGTTTTTTCCCCCCTGCTATCGGACAGTAGGGGAAGGTGGACCTTGTTGAATGGGCATTAGCCGCGTGGGCTGCATACTATTTTGAAGTGGTTTGTAGGTTTTGTTTGTACATACACCACAGTTTGAGAACTCCAGGTCAATGTTCTGAGGCAATAGTTCAGTTTGTCAGGGTTTCACGTGATGCTCTAGGTAGCAAAAAAAAAAAACCAAACAAAAAACTCACGACTTAAGTGCATCTGTGGGACACCAAATGTGTATAGGCAACTTTGAAGTTACTTTAACACCATCTTCTTTCTGCTACATTTCCTTTTAAAACAGAGGATTTTATAGTTGGTTATGCCAAGAAGAGAGAACTTAAATCAGGCATGTAAAAAGGAAAAATATATTAGCAGTTGTGATGATTTTGCTTTTGGTGATTTCATGCTTGGTGAAAGTTTGGAGACTGATAGCTAAATACACATTATGAAGCAAAGAATATTTTCTCTTTGTGTGCGAATTTTTACTTGTTGTAATTTTAAGTTTGTATTGTCTTGATACCGATGAAAGCTGATGCAAGAAATTAGGGCCAAAGTTGATGTTTCCTGTGTATTGCCCCACTGAAAGTTAGCACTTAGCACAGTCCTGTATCCACTTGTGTGCTTACTGACTGTGTGAGAAGTTTCTCTGCTTCAGGTATTGCTCAGGAATTACTCAGGAGCCAAAAAATTACTGTAATGAGAGCTCCCCCCATCTATTTAATTATGATTAGTCACAGAGTAATGAAGTGAGTGACATTTGCTCTGATCTTTTCACAGCAAATGCTACTATCCATGTTACCATAAAAAGGAAATAGCAGCGGGATGGTATTGAAAAGAGCAAAGCTGGCTTGTATTTATGGTGGTTCCTCCTAATTTCCCTAGTCTGTCCCACAGTGACATTTCTGTATGCATATCAAACGAGATGAAGCTTGGTAGCCTGTTTGAAATGTGTTTTCAGGCATTTGAGGGATTGATGGTTAGCTGAAAGAATTTTCAGATTTTCTTTATTGATATAGTTTTCTACTTATTTTCTCAAGCTGATCAATAATTATATTTTCAGTTATTTTGTTGATTGAGATTTCATTATATGCCCAAGTTTGGTAATCAGAATATAATTTAATTTTACTGCTTTTACTCTGTTAACACTTGAGGTTCATTGTGATTGGTTGCGAAGAAGTAAAACAGTAATTTGAACAAAAATCATTGTGTTGCTTATCCAAGAACAAAGTATCTTCCTGTCTAATGTGTTGTATATCTATACCACTTGTCTTTAAGACTTAAAATGCTGTGATATCTGGAGCATATGCCTTAACAGATGGAGACAGAGGAATATTTGACTGTCAAAAATTATGGTGAATTGCAAAAGAATTGAGCAGACAGTTATTATTCAGAAACAAACTTTAGGATTGGCAAACAAAGGTAAATGTTGCCTACAAAGGTGAGGATATCCCACCAAGCAACTCTTGCGAAGTTAACATGAGCAATTTACCACCTCAGATGGGAAATCTGTATATAATTCCACCAAAACTTAATGATGCAATGGGTAGTGACTTCAGGAAAATTCTTTGCATAAGCTGAATGAAGTGGAAAAAGCTCAGCTTTGTTGAGCCACAGTAACTAGGAAACTAAATCTAGATTTGAAGATCCGAATAGTTTAACTGAGTTGAAGTATTTTGAGTTGAAATAGTTTAGCAAAGGTTTAGATGAATACGTTATTCAGTGTGTGGCCCATGGACTATTCAATCTGTGTGCTACTTTCAAGGGGTCTGTGAATGAAAGTAAGAAAAGCAAACTTAAATTTAACATTTAATTTACACTGTTGTGGAAAATATTTAAGCATCTGAAAAATCATAAAAAGTGGAGGATATATGAGTTTATATAATTGTGTCTATGTATACATGTGTGTGGACACATGCATACAAAGGCTATCATACTACCGAAACCAGAGATTGTAGCTAGTGCAAGAATGCAAATCCGAAATAATTACAATAAAATATTTGCACAGTGTAGGAAGGGAAAATTCTAAATTTTCATTTTCTTAGAAGAGTGAGATAAATCTAAAATCTAGAAGAGTCATGTTCTCTGCAGCCAGTCACGACGGTATTGTGGCATATCTGTGTGCAAAAAGGTTGAAATTTGATCTCTCTGCATAGATAAATTTTCGATGCATAGATTAATCCATAGTTTAAAAAAATGTTGTAATATCAGGAAGAATGTAGCAGGACACTGAAATAGTCTCAAATTCTTGATTCTTGTTTGAGATCTGAAGTTAGTAAAGAAATAACCACTGTTCCTCCGATTTGAATGATAACTATAAAATAGGTAAAATGTAATAGTAGTTTAAAAGGTAACTTTACAGAATGTAACAAAAGATGAATAACGTGTTTGCTCAATAAACATCATAAAGACATGGAAAATAATAGCTAATGCTCTTTCTTCAAGAGAATACTCTGGAAAAAATATCTCCTACATGTTTTATGAAGTGGATATCTAAAGTACATATCTGGAAAATTCAGTCATGTGTAAGAGTCTCAAAATCTCATCTTTTCCTGACAGGGGGAGACATGTATGCACTCTCAAGGTTTTTTTTTCCTAGCTGTTAAGAAACAAAATCAGACCTCCCGTTTCAAGATCAACTTTGTTCTAAATAGGAAGAACAGCAAGCATGGATTGTGTGAGTGAGACACAACATGGTTGGATTAAAGCTTCTTCATCCTTGCTTGCAATTAGGGTGCCATCAGGATCTTAAGGAATGTTCTTGTGCAGAGAGTGTGAAGCTCATACCCACATTATTATCCTTGCAGCTAAAACACAAAGAATTTATGGTAATTTATTCTCTCTGCTGGTTTTCAGTACAGGAGTTTTTATTCTGGGTAAGCCTTTCCTGCAAAGAAGAATAGTCTTCCCGTAAATGTAGGTTTTGTGACACAAACCCATGGGGACTGTCTGTCTGATTTGGAGTAGCTAATGGATTTGGCATATTACTGGAGCATTTGCTCATCTAATACCACCTTCTTGAATTGTGATCTACATTAGGTTTTTATTCTTGGCCGCCTTCTCTTCAGCTGCTCCTTTGTGGTGTCTGTGCCAACGAGCACATCCCAATCTATTTCTTTGTTTCTGGTTTTACTGGTTCGGATTTGATTATGAAAGCATTCGACATAGTTTTTCAAATACAAAGTCTGGAGAACCAAGCTTGTAGGTGCCAGTGCTGGAAATCTGAATTAATACTGCAATCCAGCCCTGGATATCAGATACAACAAGAAGGAGATCATGTGCTGAATCCTTTTAGTAACGAAAAGCTGTCAAGGGTCTGATTGTGAAGCTTTTCAAATGCTGGAGATAGGTATATGTGATGGTTATTTTATATATGTAATAGCTGGAGCTACTCTGTATTTGACCAGCAGCATGGCTGCTGGCTCATCTGAACCACTTCTTTTTGGAGGAAATGATGAAGCATGGTATAATGAGATGGGACTTACTGGACTGCCTTGAGAATGACCTCTCAGCACTGCCTAGGCCTCCTCTGCTCCTTTGAAGCAGGGCTCCTGGGAAGCCACTGGAGTGTCCCCACTTTCTTCAGTCTCCCAACATAGATGGTGCCCATGCTGGGATGGCTGTCCTCCTCATGATGGCTGTATTTTTACAGGAGTACACCCAGATAGACTGGTCATCTCCAATATAAAGGCTTGCTTCAATGGCTTAGACAAATGTAGCTACTGACTGCAGGTGCTATTTGTTTTCATGATTGGGAATCCTAGGTTTGTTTCAGGATTTTAATTTTTCTCCTGGTGTGGTATTAGTAAGGGGTCTGTGGACAAAATCAGTTAAATTTATCTGAAGCCCATGGAATAGCATCTTACTATACTAGAAGTCCCCTTTTTATTTAAACATTACTGCTTTTCCAGCAAAAACAATAGTCCATGTGAAAAGGACAATAAGGCCCAAAATAATTCAATACTTATATGGTCAGTAGTTGTTTTCCTGCACTGGCGTTTTAAATTCATCTGACTCTTACATTCCTCTCAAGACTTTTGTCTGTAGCATTCTACAAAGGGGTTAAAGAGGAGAGACAAGCTCAGCTGGCCCTGCTCTGTGACCCCAACACTGGCCCTAGCCAGTGAGGCTCAGAAATAGATCTAAGGAGAATAAAAGCTGAGGAGCATTGTCCCACTTGAAGCTCAGAAAGCTGTGGCTGAGTCTGGAAACTGGGGATGGAATAGCTTGTGAGGCAATTGGATGAAAACAAAGCCTGGTGGGATGAAAGCTCTTATCTAAAAGAAAAGTCAAACTTTTCTCTGATGACTTGACCGCCTGACAATATGCCAGTGCAAGTATTTGCTGATAGTCATGATGGGAAACTTAGGATGGAGTGACAGGACAAGTCATGAGACATTTGTTGAGAATAAAGTATATTCTCATACCATTTGTGAGAATAAAGTCTCTGCTCAAAGAGATAATTCTGGTGCAGAGAGAGTAAGAACAAATTTTCCTTAAACTGTAGAAGCACCAGACGTAGCTGGAAAATACGGTAAAGAAACAGTCCTTGCAGCATTGCAAAAAATAGCTAAGTATGTGGGTGTAATAGCTTTGTAGGTCCTCGTCAGGAGATGCTCAAGCATCAGATAAAATCACAACAAATTAAGATAAATGAGATCCTGTGTCACCAGAAGGAAAGCTATGTCAGAGGAACTACTTTGATACTAGAAGCCAAATGCTAGGAGTGTGAGCAAAACTGTTTTCCTGGAGACACACGTCTGGGGAAGTTGACTGAAAGTTATGCGTCCAGAAATGTGGAGAAAACCATGGAGAAAACACAAATGTGTCTGAAACAGTTCCTGCAAGATCCTCTGATGGAATTTTTGATCTGGTTCTGGACTGACTGAAACAGGAGAAAGCGCAGTGGTCTTTCCAGAGGACAGAGGAGACAGTGGGATTTTGAGTCAGTGATTCTCACCTGAAACGGGACTGAACTGCATTAATGAGTTGACTGGAGAGCCGTATCATTATTTGCAATGGAGATAGACTGGGGATCAAACAGCAACCCGACAGTTAATGTTGGGAGCACATTTCTGCAACTCCTGTCAAATCTATTGCACTCAGGGTAGGTAAAAAATGATAGTTTGGAGTTCTGAGGAGTGGTAATTGCCTGACTCTTTCTCTGGATGATCCCTAGGTTGCTTCCAGCTGTAATGCTGCAGGAGCAGTATAATGCAGACATGATGATCCATCACATAGCCTTAGCTGGAGAAATGCATCAGCTTTTGTATAGCAGTCACTAGTCTTAATTCTTTAAGTGATCCTTGGTCACTTAAAGACCTTATCCTAAAGTCCTTGTTCCAAGGACTAAAAATCTTTGGTCTTTTAACGCCCATCTGTTCTCTAGCATGTCACGTTATTAAAGGTTACAGCTCTATCCATCTGTAATTTATTAAGGCTTAAGACATTATTAGTGGATATTTTAACAAGGTTTTAATACATTGTTACATTGATCAAGAGTCAGAAAGTTTCTTTGTAACAATGGCTTATAATGATTTAAAACACTATTTTACTGATGTGACAGGTATTTGTCAACTGGATGTACTACTTGGCTGTTTTAGAAACTTAGTTAAAACATTAACTGCTTGAGAAATGTTGGCCATAATTTAATTTCTGATCTTTTATTCTGGCAAATGATGGCTTGCTTCAACCATTTCTCAAGTAATCATCCTCATGCCACTGTAGTACTCTGTTCTCAGGAGTGCAGGATGCTGTGAAACAAAATGCAGGCCACTCACACCGCTGTTACCTAGCTGTGAAAATATTTCTATATCTATATATTTGATATACTTAAATTTTTTACTCTGTAAAAATCAGGTGCCTTTCTGGCTGAACTCTTAAACTGTCAGTCTCTCAAACCTTAGTAGTTATACTGTTCCATATATTTTTATTCAGAACATCTTCTAGCACTTCCAGGTAGCTGTAGTTTGGATTGTTAATGTTTTTACAAGGTGGTAGTTTGGGCTGCTGTTGAGAATTGGTTGTCATCAGTTCATGCATTGTAGTTGTACAGAGTTCATCCTGCTATTGTGACAAGGTTTTAGACTGAAACGATGTATTTTTGACTGAAACTCTCTGATCATAGAAAATTGGTTACTCATTTTTTGGGGGGACAGATCCACAGCCGTATTTGTGATGTTCTATTTGAGTTGGCTGTATTTTCTCTTCAAACTTGATTTTACAGATTCCTTGGGGAAAAAAAAAAAAATCCATGTTACATCCTATAAATTTTTTCTTGTTTTTGTTTTTAACTGATATTCTTATTTATGAGGAAAATGAAAAATGTTATGAGTGGAGAAAGGGAGAGAATCATGGGAGTTTGATTTTGTGAACATTCGTTCTTCTAACAGTAGAGAATTTTAACTCTTCATTTTAAGTAAGAAATGATTGAGGATGGTGGCAGTACTTCATTCCAAGGATGGACAAGAATGTTCTGATTTATCTGGAAATAGTTTTAATCCTTCATGGTTGTGTGGCGCCAGG
>NW_010424717.1:9807-10662 GCF_000710305.1 Buceros rhinoceros silvestris
CTGCTGAACATCACTCGCTGCTGCACTTTACTCCAGGTCAGTCATTTGGCAGAGAGCTGCTGAGGTTTTGTAAGCTTTTATCACTTGTGTTTCCCTGTCTCCTCTCTGTGTCTGAGATCATCTCTGATTAGTTTTGTAAGAGTTTTTTGGAAGTTACCTGCTCCTGTGTTACTTAAGTAACACAGAGTTACTTAAGTACTCTGTGTACTCATTTTACTTCAGAGTAAAATGTGTCCTATAACTGACTTCTCAAACCCTGAAGTAATGTAGCAGCAATAATAAATTTAAAAAAGGAGTTTTCTTTGATTTTCATGTAGAAGCCAGCATTTTGTCTCCTAGTTTACTGTGCAGAAGGTAACTCAAAGTAGCAGATACTATTTTTATAGTGTAAAATGGGTGATATTTCTGGTTGTGTATCAAAGAAGTTGAAAGGTAACAGCTTCTGTGTACACCTCATGCTCATTTCTTCTCTGTGGTCATTTTCTCCATTTTCAAAACAACCCTGACTTAAGGAGGAGAAGTGGCTCCTGTTTGCACATGCTAACTGTGAAGTCTTGTGTGTTTGACAGAATACAAGGAAAATGTGTCTAACAGCTGTGGTTTGCCCAAGTCCCCGCTTCATTCTCAGCAGTTCCCATGGGCTCTGAGTGAGTTTCCCATCTCTTCTCATCCTCTGTCTAGGGATATTAGTCAAAGATACAGGTACAACTCCAGCCTAAGGCAGGACGTGGCGTAAATCAAGAGCCTTTAAAAGGTTAGGGTAGAAATGATAATGTGCTTTGTGATAATTTGCTTTTGAGCCGGGCTGCCATGATTAACTGGGAGGCTGGGGAGGAGCCGCGTGGCATCTGGAGC
>NW_010424718.1:0-267 GCF_000710305.1 Buceros rhinoceros silvestris
GGCGCGAGGCGCCGAGCCGGGCTCGACTGCGGCCTCGCCGGACGCCTCTCCCCGGCAATGCCAATGCAAAGCCTCGCAGAATCGATGGACGCCTAGATCCCAAGTGTTTCCATGAAATAAATAAATCCTCAGGCTATACAGTTTGCAACAGATACCTTACGGATTATACCGGGGTTGCCTACGAGCTGTGTGCAGGCGCCCTTCGCTGCCTGGGCGTGCACCGGGCACCCGCGGCAGGAACAGCCCGGTGCGTGCGTGTGCTTGGAC
>NW_010424718.1:422-742 GCF_000710305.1 Buceros rhinoceros silvestris
CACACTGCAGGCACCGTGCAAAGCTGCCGCACAGTCCTCCTCTGGACCTCCAGGATTGCTGGGAAGACCAGGGAAGGGTATTCGGCTTTTACGTTCCATTTTGCTGCTGGTTTTGCATTCCTTAGGTACAGAAGAAAATAAATAAGCAAATAAATAAAGATAGTTCGAGAGTTTGGCATTTTTTTTCCACCCGAAGTTCATTTAACCCAAGGAAAACAATCTGATTTTCTCTCCACAACCACCCCTCTCCCTGGCACAATCTCTGCTGCCGAGTGTGGCGTGGGGCAACACTCTGCTCCCCTGCCCAGCGGATGCGCCTC
>NW_010424718.1:824-1268 GCF_000710305.1 Buceros rhinoceros silvestris
TCTCCCGGGCCCAATCTCTGCTGCCGAGTGTGGCGTGGGGCAACACTCTGCTCCCCTGCCTAGCGGATGCGCCTCGGTGGGGACTGGGGGCGGCCATCTGTCCTTCCTCCCCTTTCTGTCTGCCCTGTGCAATTCCTGAACTATTTCATGGTGATTTTAATACTCCAGTCCTTTTTTCAACTGTCTATTTGAACAAAACCATTAATATAATGTTTGCCGTATAGGCGTGACAAAGGCGCAGGACACGATAACATTGTGCAGGCAGAGACAGAAATATTGTTGGGCAGCGGAACTTTCTGCCCAGATAGAGTTTCTTCCCCTCGCTGGCAGCTTTGTTTCGTTTGTGCATTGTTTCCCCTGCCCTGGGCTTTCACCTGGAAAGGTGCAATTACGTCTAAAACCCACCGGGGAAGCGGGAGGGGGTGGGATAGAGGGATCGGGAGG
>NW_010424719.1:0-367 GCF_000710305.1 Buceros rhinoceros silvestris
TGCCCCGAATTTGCCCCGGCGAGCCCACGCCGCCGCCGTGCTGGAGGAAGCCGGTGCCAGGCCGAGGGCACGATAATATTAACTGGCCACCGGTGAACTGCTTAGAGACACCATGGCCAAAAAGTCTCCTTTGAAGTCAAGCGAATCGCGGACTAGGAGCGGGTCACTCCGTGTGCTGATGCTGCCGAGCTGCGGGGGAACTGCCACGGTCAGGGAAAGCCACAGGTTGTTCTTTGGAGTCTGAACTGTGCTTTTAGGAATAGAGAAGGGCCGAAGAGCTACTTACTACACAGCTGCAGACCGCTGTGGCTGCCCCGTTCCCCTTGGAACCAACAACCAGGAAAAAAATTACAGAGGTTTATCTTCT
>NW_010424719.1:395-3165 GCF_000710305.1 Buceros rhinoceros silvestris
CTTTTATGAATAGAGAAGGGCCGAAGAGCTACTTACTACACATCTGCAGACCGCTGTGGCTGCCCAGTTCCTCTTGGAACCAACAACCAGGAAAAGAATTACAGAGTTTTATCTTCTGGGGATGAAAATCCCCATCTGTGAATGGTGCTTGGGGTTTCCCAGATGACGCCTGGGGAAGCAGCTCTCATCTTGCAGGAGAGGGGAAGGTGCATGAACCCAGGAGGAGCGGGCACAAAGTTTTGGGCTCCTGCGTGTTGTGGAATGAGAGGTTAAGTGCAGAGCAGGGGGCTCGCCCAGAGCACGAGGCTCGCCCAGCATCATTAGCATATTATCTGGTACCAAACATGCAAATCCCACATGGGTGTTGAACGTGGTTTGGAAGATCAAGCCAGTTTTGCATCTGGCAGCTGTTTCTCATCTGTTGCCCAAGAAATTTCTGTGCTCCCTTTGCTTTGCAAATGTGCAGGAAGGGAGGGATGGGAGGGTGGCGACAGGTCGTTCCCCACGTTTTGGGGAATAACTGTGATGCCAGGAGCACCGAGAAGACATGGTGTGTTGTGCTTCAGTGGTGCATTGGAGTGAAGAAGAGGTCCTTGCTGAAGGGCTGGCTCTGGCCAGTGCTGCCCCGTTTGTTCCTCTCTCGCTGTGGTGTGGTGTGTTTTGAAGGAGGATCCTAGAAGAGGGGGCTTGGTGGGAGAAAATACAGAAGCAGGAGCTGCCCGAAGGCACGAAGGAGCCAGAACACTGCAGGGAGGTGCTCATGCCTGCCTGGTCCCTTTTATAGCAAACGTATTTATTGCATAATCCTCTTGCTGACCCCAAAACCGTTGGTGTTGCCAGGAATTTTGCTTGGCTTTTTCTGAAGCCTGTGAGCTTCAACTTCCCCCTGACCAACGTGCCTGGGGTAGACAGCTGGTGTGGAGGTAGGATGGGAGCGTGATGGCCGTGACTCAGTGGAGAGATCGAGGCCCTGCTGCAGTTGTTTGGCCCATGGAAAAGGCAGGTACCACCCCAAGCCGTCTCCGTGCCTTGCACTGGTGACTGTGCATCAGCTGTGAGGAGGTGGGAGGGAATGCGGGCAGAAAAAAGGGCTGAAAAAGACAAATTTAGAGGAGGTGTGGAAGGCTGCTTCTCCCACTTGGGTTTGCTGTTGAGCGCTTGAGAGATCGCAAACTTCCTCCTGCAGTTTTTCTCCTTAAATTACTTTGCTTAAGCCAACTCTCCTTCGCTGAAGGAAGTGAATTCCCAGTGGTTTTCTGATGGGAAAGGGGTGATTTTGGGAGGGCTGCAGGGGAGGGATGATCCAATTGTTGGGACAATATCTGAAAAAATAATCAACCCCATCCCAAAAGCTGAGCCATTTTTTTGGTATTGCATCTTCCAGCTCCATAATGTGGCTGGCTGTCAACGGGAGCCACCTGATTTCTTTGCTGGGGAAGCTCCAGCCCCCTCCTGCTCTGCCGGGGCAGTAGGATTGTGCCTTAAGCCTCATCTGGGGGCTGATTTAGCTTTAAACCCCAGAGGTTCTAGTTTCTTTGCTGGCATGTGTGTCTCTGTCTTTTCCTTCACTGGAACCTGGTTGCTGACGAAGTTCACGGCGTGATGCTCCTCATGCTCTGCGTTGGAAAAGCATGCCATGACTTTCCCCTCTGCATGCGAGTTTGCTCATGCTCTTAGGTCTCAACACAAGGTTGTAAATTTCCTTAAATAAAGGGGTTTGCTCTTCCTACTGCAGCTCGTGCTCACCCATGGACCAAAGTACGGAGATCCCCGAAGCTGCATGTGCATTTCCCCGAATGCCCCTGCTTCTGTGACGCTCTCTCCCGCAGCCTGTGCTGCCTGCAAAGAGCTGGGCAGAAATAAAAATACGCCAAAGTTCTTGTTTGTTTCCTCTTTCCTGGCATGTGGCAATTGCCGGGAGTTAAGCAAGAATGAGGTTTTGTTTTCATTCGTTTTTGCAACCTGCTGCCCCTCTTTTGCTCTACGAGGTCTCTTCTTTCACTTTAATAATTTTCTCAGTATGTGCCTGTTCTCGCAGAGTATTCAGGTAACCCAGCCGTAAAGCTCTGGGTCTCATCAGAGCACTTGGACCGATAAAACTATAGGGAAAAAGTAGAAATTATGATAATGCTGAACACCACGTTAAGTCTGATCTCTCAGCTGACATCTTCTGACTCGGAGAGTGATTTTCAGTCATTTTGTTTTTAATGAGACAAAACCAGTGCTCTGCTCTCTGCAGTGTACTGCAGGGTGCATTAAAAAGCAGCGTTTGGTGAAGCAGTAGAGAAATAAGCAAATAATGCTGTGGACTGAGACCTGCCAACTCCGTGAGGTCAGTCTGGTCAAGTCATTTTTTAAAATCAGGCTTAAGTATCTACATCCTTTAGGTGCTCTCACATATTCCTTTGCCAAGAAAAAGCGATGGTGCTGAAACAATCCATGGCTCAAGCAAGTCACCTGCAGTAAAAGCTGCACTGGCGTATTTAATTTTCCAACAAAGCATGTGGCCAAGTGTCTGAAAATGGTTATTTCCACCCCAACGCATAGGAAAGAGGTATTGGATCTCTCTCTGCAATGGCACAAACAAAGCGTGGGGGAAAAGGAAACCTCTGCCCCTCGCTGCGGAGCAACGGAGCGCTGGTGTCCGCAGAGGAGCCATCCATTCCTCTCCGCTGGCCCCTCTGCCGCCGGTTACGGATGGGGTTTTGTCAGTGCTACAACCGCCTGCATTTTCGCTTCATTGCCATGTTATTTTGTTTTTCCCTCACAC
>NW_010424719.1:3194-4257 GCF_000710305.1 Buceros rhinoceros silvestris
ACGGATGGTGTTTTGTCAGTGCTACAACCGCCTGCATTTCCGCTTCATTGCCATGTTATTTTGTTTTGACCTCACAAGTCTGGCTGGGGATGAACTTCTTTTTTTTCGGCAGCCCTGCTGTCAGGGCACGGCGGGTGCTGCCAGCCCCGGGCTCCTGGGTTCGTTCTCTGGCTGCTGTATCACAGTGTGATGCTGCCTGGGCCGTTTCACTTCCCCTTGCTCCTGTTCGTTCTTCTCTAAATGGGCTTTGCGGAGTTTATCAGCAGCATTATGAAACCCTCAGGTTGCTACTTGAAAGGAACAAGGAGGGGTTTGTGGCCAGAAGAAATTGCATCGAGGCGGGGTGGTCCTTTGCTTTCTGTGCCTCTGGGATGAGCAGGGTGGGTGTGTTGGCCTAGGGGAAGGAGACTTCAAATGGGAAATTATTAATCAAAAAGCTGCTTTTTGTGAGGTGCCATTCACAGGGGGCTGGATTTGCAGTGAGTCCTTTTATTCCCTGCAGTGAGTCCTTTTATTCCCTGCAGTGAGTTTTGTTGGTCCTCTTGTAACCTTCTGGCTATGGAATGGGAAGGAACTGCAATCTTTTGCGGCATCTCCTGCTCCCCTCACCCTCCGTCCTGCAGGCACCAGCACAGGCATTTCTCCTGGTCTCAGCAGCCTCTGCAGGACTCTCAGTGATTCTGAGGCTATAATGACTGTGAGCGAGAACAGCGCAGCCATGTAATGTTGCACAGTGCTTCTAACTCCTGCAACAGCCACCCAGGGTCAGCTGTGTTTCTCTAAGCAGATGAAGCTGAGGAGAGATACCAGGAGCTCTGCATTAAGAAACAGCTTTCCAGTGATGGGTCATGAGCAGCGCAGTGACCCAACCCTTTCGTTTTGGGGAAGGTTGGGACAGACTGCTTGAGAGTAGAAAGGCTCTTCAGAGGGGTCTGCACAGACTGGATCGAAGGGTCGAGGCCAATGGCATGAGGTTCAACAAGGCCAAGTACCAGATCCTGCTCTTGGGTCACAAAAACCACCTGCAACACTCCAGCCTGGGGGAAGAGCAGCTGGAAACTGC
>NW_010424720.1:0-17816 GCF_000710305.1 Buceros rhinoceros silvestris
TGTGTGTGTGTGCACACGTGTGTATTCCACAGTCAGGACCCGAGTGCGGGCCGCAGACGCTGACTCTGTCCGTGCACAGCGAGTCACATTCGTACTCGGCACTGCAAAAGGGGGTTGTTTTAAGCTTTTCATTTATTTTGAGTATTCCCCCTGCAAGTGGAAGAACATTTTACTTCGTGCCCTCTATGTCCTCTCCTAAGATTTCTGCCGCCTCCAGACTACCCAAGCAAAAGAAATGCAGTTGGGGGCTAACACGTTCATTACAATCACCACAACTGGTGATAGTAAAGTGCCACCACTCCTAAGCAAAGGTTCAGCTCACTGCTTTACAGGGGTTAATTTTTAGCTACTGGACAACTGCACCAACTGTCACTAACTTCCCGCGTTATCACCAGGACTCTATCTTGTATATGGCATAAAGACATATATTCTGGGGGTTTTTAGCATCAGTTGTCCTCAATTGAGGAAAAATAAATAGCCAAGTACAAGCCTCATGTCACTTTAGTAACACCATAGTTTTTTCCTGTATCAGTCAAAATATAATTGAAGTCCCAGACAGGTGCATCGTATCTTAGTGGGCAGGAGGCTCTGAAAAGTAACGCAGTTTTAACAGAGCGTGGTTGACAGAAGCTGGACTGTAGCGCCCAGGACTCCCGGGGTCCGGAGAGAATGAGGTGGCAGTGGTGTATTTTCCTGGACTCCCTGTTACGGGACTATTTCTTCCTGAATTAGGATACACTGAAGCATTTGGAAGGCCAGTAGTGATGGCTTGGGACTTGAGTCTTGCCTTCAGTGCTGGACTTGGCCAACTGAAAGAAACAAAGAGTCATTTTGCATTTTGTTAAGACACTGCAATAGAGAGAGCAGAGCTGAGAAGTAACGCACCGGCAGAGAACAGCGTAACCCGCGAGAAGCAGCAGTGAGAGCACTGTGTATTTGTGGGCAGACACGGCACCTTGACACTAAGATGTCATTTGCTCCAAAGTGCCATGAAGAAAAGCAGCGGGTGCCGCCCCCGGGCAATTCCAGTCAATGGCCCCATTAGAAAAGGGCATCAAGCTCAAAGCTGACCTGACGCTGGAGAGTGCCCAGCCATGGCTGTGGCTGAGCAGGACTTCCCCCTTCCTTTTCAAAAATAATCCTTTGTGTCTGGATGCCGCAGAAGGAATATAATTTTTCCATATAGTGAGTACCAGATTTTTTTCTTAAATCAGTGGGAACTAGAATCTAAAATGTCTTTGAAAGCAAAGTATTTCCTTTGTTAAGTTAAAACCCTTTTCTGTAAAGAAAAAACCTTTTCTCTACATCTTAAGCAAGGTAGAACAACTACAGGTTGACTCTAGCATCTGTTCATTCTTTCATATGTATGTCAGGCAATTTTTTGAGATTAGCCACTAGAAGGAAGACATTTTATAAGGGTGTAATAAACAAATAAACAAACACCAAGCCCACCCACCCCCAGCTAAGAAAGATGCGCATTCACACAGCTCACCTAAAACAACTGGAAAACCATCTTCTTCTGACAGACCTACTGGTGTCTGTATGGTTAGGTCTGATTTCTGCAGTCAAAATCCTACATACTGAGAACAAAGTGATCTGGTGCGTCCCTGCTCTGCTTCTGGCAGAGGCAGCACTGCAGAACTGAGGAGGCTGAGACACCACTGTCAAATAGCGACAGGGATCAGTGTTACTTACGTGATACAACAGTGATTGCACTTAAAAAGCCTCTGTGAAATTCTAGCACTTTAGGCGGCCTTGGGCCTTTCACACAGTGGAGTAAGAATGAAAAAAGCCTGCCGATTACCCTGTTTCTTTCGAAAACATTAATCACAAAAATCAGGGGATGAGAGAATTTAACTTCGCAAAGTGAAGCAGCACACAGTCACCGTATCAGTCAGGTATGTAAAAGACTTCCCTGTTTCTACTTGAAATCACAGAAAAATCTGCGTGAGCTTCGTGTTTCTTCTAAAACTGACCCCGAGAGCCCCACTGCAGTGCCCTGTTGGAGATACAGCAGAAGGCTGCTCCTCTCCCCAGCACCGAGCAGCCTCTCTCCTTCCGCTCCCCACCTGCGCACCTCTCCGCCCCCTCACAGGCTGTTCCACCTCGTTCCACAGCGTTCCTCCTGCTCCAGTCCCGCTAACTCCGCACAGCTGCGTTTCGCAGCTGCTGGGTCCCAGCTCCTACTCCGAGTTTCAGGGCCAATAAAACCAGCCAACTGTATTGTTTAACACTGTCACAAGCTCTGACAGAGCTTTAAAGGATCTGTCTTTAAAGCATGTTCGGAAAAATTAATGTTTAATTCCTAAATTGAGACCCGCTTAGTGGAAACGGTTCTCCTAAGAAGTGGAATTTCATGCATTTAAGACAGCTAGAGGAAACATGAGGACACGAGAAATCACTACATGCCGCTTGACGGCTGTCGGCTCCTGCCCCCTTCCCAAACCACTGTGTGGCACTGGGTCACCTGTTCCTCCCCTGAGAGCTGCATCGTGACCACAGAAATTGTTGACTGTCCAAGCAAGGGACTCCTCAGTATTGGGACCAATGTCTGTCACAGTGGAAATATGTCTTCACATTAATATAATTACCCAAAGAAGCCACTTGGATGAAAACTGCCACTGTGGGTCCCCAAAGGCAACAGCATTCAAAATAAAACGTATGAACGGAGTAACATGTAGTCAGGCAGCCCAACAAACGTCGTCTGCATCCACTGTTTGTGTGGCAACACGTGACATTCTCTCTGAAAACACACACCACGGTTCACACTAACAGTTCCTTTGGGCTGGGGCAGTAGAGGGTAACAATAAAACCAGTAACAAAAAGATGCCTGAAGGTACCAAGATCACGTTAAGCTCCCTCTGCACAACCCAAGCACCTCCGAGCACTACAACATCCTTGCAGTGCATCCACCCCCTGGAGGAACTATCCACTCTCATCACAACCACCAGTGGAGGATCCAGGGACTAAAGGATCAGCAAACCGAGACATTTGCCGCCTGCAAAACACATTCTTGAGACCTTCATTCTCTGACTGACTGGTCTGTACGGACACCCCGAGGACACCGAGCTGCAGTCACGGAAGGAATTTGACCCCGCACCGGTAAACCCTCCTTACTGACAGACGCCAGCCGAAAGCTTGGCGATCCATTTCAGAAACACACCCACAGTTCATACAGCCCAATATTTAAACCAAGGTTTTTGTGAGCACCAAGGCCTGCCGCTGTAGCTATTCACGCTGTTCTGCAGCTGACCTGCCAAAAATGTAATTTCAACTCATTTGCCTGAATTTGCAGAAATACCTTTGCCTGTCAGATGAAGAGTACGACTGCACCGCGTGTTTCCATTTGTAAATGAGTGGGTATTTCTGTGGCTCAATCTCTACTCCTTCTATAGCTGCCAAGACATCACCATCCAGCTTCGAGGGCTGCTCCCTAGAACATAAACAGATGAAAAGAGAACTATGGATTTGTTCAGGCAATAAAACATCCCAACTCCAAACCATTTATTTTTCATGAAGCAAACAAAGTGCCGCTGCTCCTCTATAAACACAGCGTCTCCACGCACTTCGTCCAGCAGGCCCGCACATAAATGTCGGTCCATTATTACAGAGGAGTCTCATAAAACAGAGCTTCCGAACATCCGATCTGAGGACATCCCGAGAGAGCAGTAAACACTTGGTTAATCTAAGCCAGGCCCATCATGAAGTCACAAGCCCGTCAGGAGTGGTGAACAGCAAATAACTGAACCGGTGTGGAGGCAGAGAGTTCCCTTCCTTCTGCTGGAGGGACAGTATTGAGGGCACGGCCAGAGAACTGCCCGGATACTGTACAGCACTGAGGCACTTCAAAACGATCGTTCAAGGCGGACTGCAACTGGTGTTGCTCGGTACCGCATCACCTCAGCCCGCCTGTCAGTGATACCATAAAAAGCATCTGCTTTTGCACATGTAAACCAAGTAAGTGTTAAAAAAGACAATTCTTACCCGAGCAGGAACAACTTCTTAGAATTGTCATTTGTGGGTGAAGCCTTCAAAAGAAATTTCTGGGAAGAAAGTTCCTGACGTCGCCGGGCCTCCTTAGTCTGAATTCCAGATTCCGTGGGCAGCCTCTCCTTTTCCAATGGCATTCTGTCTTCTGTCCTTAACTTGGTCTCTCCAGGTTTACCTGTAACACTCGGCTCAGAAGCACTTGCCAGTGAATTTGCACAGCAGCTCTTATCCAGATGGTCCTTGGATATTCTCACTTGACTTGTTCCTTCAGCCAGAATTCTCTCATTCTCCATTTTTTCAGTGATTTTATTTGATTCTCCTGCACGTTCTTGTTCTTGGAATGACAGGCTTTCAAATTCTGACATTAAACTGGAAACAGGCGGTACAAGGCATTCTTCTCCATCGTGCAAATTCTTTCTGTCACTAATTATCCTTTCACTGGACACGGGATTACAAAATCCGTTTTTGCTGGAAGAAGCCGCCTTTTCATAGTGCCTGGGGAGACCAGACGTTTCGATAATGTTTCCTGTACACTCCATTGACAAGATATCGCACTCGGCGTCTCCGAGAGCGTCGATGCTGGGTTCTTTGGACGCAAGAGGCTGGCTGATATTCCGTGCTGCATTTTGTCTGTTTTTAATTTCTTCTAAGCTCATGTCATCATCATCCTCATCCAAAAATGCTCCAACAGAAACAGAATTGCAGCACTTTTTACTCTTGCCTGTAAACAATTTTAATAAGAACAACAAAAAAAAATTTTCAACACCAATCAAACAAGCTACGAACACACACAAAATCTTGCGCCTTATTCTATCAGGTGAAGCCCTCTCCAAGTATTTCAGCATCAACATGAACTAACCTAGCGAAAGCTACAAGTGCAAATTGTCACCATCATGGTGTACTTCTTTTTCACGCTGTACCTTTTATATCCTGCTCATTTGAGAACTGTATTTCCTACTCTCCTCACTTCATTATCCAGCAACAAAGGGTAAAGCCAGGATAAAGCAGAACAGGGCAGGAAAACGTCACTGATACAGCACAGCTGAAGTTTTCATCTCTTCCAAAGCACAAAGGCTCACGTTTAGTCCAACAACCATCCTTCTCAGTCTTGCCAGCGCAGGTTTATCCCAGTCGCAGAGTCCCTTCAGATCTACCGTCACACAGGGGAGGAGGAGGAAGGCGCACAAGGCTTTGGGTCTAGTGTGTGCCTTCCATAAACACAGGGCAAGCAGTGGTCTAAGGCGGCATGAAAGCTTCCCTGGGTTTTGTTCAGGGTGTCTTTCACCCTCAACTGTAAAAAATTACTCTTTTATTTTAAGAAGTTATTTATTCTGTATCTGTGGATTACAAAATTCTGTAAGACAAGTTCCCAAATGCTCTGAGTGAAAACATGCTGAAAGTAAGAGGCTTTCTGACAGCAGTGTCGTTTGGGGGCTACAGTCCAATACAGTACTTCTTGTGAAATACCCATGTCTGAGGAGACCTGCTCCAACCCTCCTGCGTTCGTGGTGGTGGTAGCCACCTTTTCAATACTATCAACAGACTCTTTGGGTAACAGATTAATAATAGCAACCACAACAGGTGAATGCTGCTTCCCCTGGGCACCAAGCTTTTCTCTCCCTCTTCTCCCCAGGTACAACCTGTTGTTTGTAGCATTTGCCCTTTTCTTACCAGAAGGATGTGGAGTTTTATATCTATTGCAGGTTTCATTTTCCCCTGTTTCTTGCTGAGCCTTTTCGCTCATTTCCCGATGACTCAGGTACTCTTCTATTTTTCTCAACCCCTCCTGGGAAGACAGATCAACAAAACAGCCCAGAAAATCCCAGTATTCAACCCACGGGAACCCCAGTTCATGAGCTAACTGCCTGCAATAAATAAAATAAAACGAATCATTTGTGAAGACATAAGTATCAGTTTGACAATAACTTTTCTGAACACATTTTATCAATAGCTATCAATAGGAGTACAAACATGCAACTAGGCAACACAACCAGCAGTCTGCACAAGCGACAGCCACATCCTTAGCAAACACAGCATCATCTGGGTTTTTCTAGATTATTTTTCAAATCTAATCTACTATTCTTACAGTTAGCACCATAAATATTGCTACTTTTAAGCTGTCTGTATCTAGACATCAGAGAGAGACAAATCCCCACTGATGTGGGGATTATTTGAAAGATACTCCACTCAACAGCCTTTTCTGTTTGGGAGTGGGAGAACGTGGGAGGAAGTAAGGGGTTATTTCAAAGAAATCTAACCAGCATTTAACAAAGTCTGGTTTTTCCATATATTGCTGATACAAGTGATTTTAACAGCAAGGACACATTCCACAACACACGGCTTTTATAAAGCAGAACATCAGTGTCAGGTTCTTTAACAGTCCCTCAATTTCACAGAAAATGTAGGCTATGCATTATTTTAGACCTTCTGACAACTCAGGCAGGTAACTGTTTGACAAAGCCAATCTATACTACCATCAGTAACAGCTAAAATTTCACACATCTCACATTTTTGGCTGTTTTGTTCACGGGAAAATACAGTAAAAATCCAAGTACAATACACTCCATAAATATTTCTGCCAGTAACTTCTTCCCTAAGATATTGTTCAGTGAGTAGTAACTGTACCCCCGACACACGTAATTTGCTCTTAATTGCTCTACTGCTAAGTCTTTATACTGATACTCTTCTAGATACCTTCCAACTCTTTCAATGCCTCTCTCCAGATCAGATTTCCTGACACTGTGGAAGAAGCCAGCTTTCTCTCGAGGTGGAGTCTTCCACAGTCTGCGAAACTCTTCAGCCTTTAGGAAAACAGAAATAATTAAAAATACCTGTGCCGCACAGTATGAAGCGAACTCAGTGCTGGCTAATGGCTGCCTGCAGCTCTAGATGACACGGAGCCCTTTGCTGTCTACGCGCAAACAAATCAAGTTCTGCCACAAGCGTTGCTCAACTCCAGCTATGAAGAATCTCATACTGGATCTCAAGTTACTCCTCCCAGTTTTACTGGTTACTTTGATCTTGTAACTGCTTATTAGCAGAGTAAGGACCATAACGTACAACCATCTTAAAGTAAACCGTGTAAGTACTAAGCCTGCCTGAGTTTACTTTGCGTGCAGCAGAAAACAGGCATGTCTTACAACTTTGCCGTGTTATTTTAATTTGATTTAACGACAAATGCCCTCTCAAGTCACTGGTTTCTAAAATGCAGAGGCGCTATTTTTGCAGCTATACATTTAATTCCACAGACTTGCTACAATTATTAGAATATACTCTTGCACTATATTTTGAAATTTGCATTTGAACGGCTAAAGGCAAGAAACTAATGGGTTTTTCTAAAATCCCAAACTTCATGCCTTTATATGACAAAAATCAGCAACAATGACTAAGACATCAGAAGTACCTGTCGGCAATCAAAGTAATGCATTGTTTACACCCCTCGGTAAGATTTTTCAGAGTATAAAATACATTTACATTTCTGTCAGGTGAACAGAAAATTGGCCAATGAGCACATTCAAAAGAAAAATCACTCAGCATTTTGGTAAAACTCAGTCCTGGAAGAATTCAAGGATTAAATGACAGAAAGTCACCAACGTTATTTATTCACTATTTCTAAAGCTATGATACTTCCAGCATGTTCGTATTAAACAAATGAGTCAAAGAAATGCCCATAAGTTTATGGTGTTTTTAACTGGTATCTAAGTATTCCCCCTGAATGGAAGTTCTCTGTTTACCTTTGAGGGGCTCATGGGGCCTGCGAAAGCTGTTACTGACAACACTGGATCCTTGGGGCTGCCAGGGTATTTAGACAAAGCTCTTTGGGGGCTATCGTCTGTCTGATCGGGTGACCACGGAGCACCAATTACAGGAGCTGAGGAATTGTCTTCTGCTCTCAAGAGCGGTACATAGTATCGACCTAAAATAAGTAATACAAAGCTTTCTTAAGAAGTTTATGTCACATTAGCCTGCTGCTTCTTCCTAGAACATCAACGCACCCGCGCACTTAACCATCTGACTTTATTTCTTAACAAAACTACTTGTAACCCAAACTCACTCTTTCAGTGTTTATTGCCTGCCTACAGACTGAATTTTAATACAGGCTCAAACACAACACTACCTGCCTTGATACACACAGCCCTTCCCTAAGGATCTTCAACGAATTTCAGAATCTCTTTTTGCAAATGCCTAAACCCACGTGTGATCAAACAGTGAAAAGTTCCACGGCAAAGAAATCATGTGGCTCCCCAGTGTGACAAATAGATCTCTTACTTTCTAAAGATCTTTGCTTTTAGATTAAACTTTCTGCTTCGGGCTTGCTGAATAAAACAAGGGCCATGCCTATGGTACAGAGCTACGAGGATAACCTTGTGATCCTCACAGTAAGAGTTCTGACCTGTAATTTAAAAGACAGAAAGTGCTCTGTTCCTTGCCAGGTTTAAGCGTTTCTCTCTGGTTTTCACAGCACTGCACAGTAGCATCACTTCCGAACAGGAATGCTACAGAAAGCAAACAGAATGGAAGGCAGCAAAGGGCCGAAATACAGGCCTGATACCGTGTAAAACTCCGAATACAGACCTTTCAAGTACTCGCGTATTTTTTCTTTCAGTTCTGCAGATTTATTCTTGCTTCTTTCACAAACTACCTGTAAATACAATTTTAGTTGTTTGTGAGCAGAGCTAAGACACCAATCTCAAATCAGTTGCAATGTGTGCCCTTTCTGATGAGCCGCATTACTGGCCTCCCCCCATCTCATCCAGTACTCGTGACGCACAGTGAACAACCCACTAGAACACATCCACATCCAGAAAACGAGTACTGCACAGAAAAGGCAGCGCACTGTAAAATCGAGAACTCTTCCCAGGATACAAGCACCATAAGATATTTTCAATGATACCAAAGGTTAACTCTTGAATCATGACATAGTATCTTACCCCAAGCCTTCTATCTCCAGTAGTTAGTAAATGTTTAAACTTGAAAAATCCTGATTAGGCCTAACGTTTTGTGGTTTGTTGTGGACATGGAGAGACTTACTTCTGCTGGCGTTTGGTCGTATTTGTTTCTTGGATTTTTCACAATAGCTGGGTGTGTGGTAAGCACATTAACAACGTCCAAATTCCCAAACTTGCAGGCAAAATGCAACGGAGTATCAAATCCCTGCAGTGGGGAAAAAGGGAAAATTCACGTGCGCTTTGAAACACGATCAAGTCGATCCCATGTATCTTATTTTGAGAGAAATGCCATGACTAATTATCAGGGCTCTGAATAGACCTTTTCCTGCCATACGGTAGAATAATGACTACTAAACCCCCAAAACTCATGAATAGCTCATTTTACTAGAAATGTCCCTTTCTATTCTCTTTGCTTCTCCCTCACACACCCTTAACGCTCCCCAGCTGCTTCCAGAGTACAAGGAACTGCCAAACATTCACATCTCACCATTTTATCTGGTGTATTAAGGTAAAGGTCAACAATATATTGGATGCGATTCTTCAGCATTGTATCATTATCATCTGGATACATGAGCCGCATAAATTCAGGATTTTCCAACGTGTCCAGCAGTAACTGGCAGATACCAGGTTGATTCTCCTTGGCAGCAACATGCATGACATTGTACCTACAGCCTTCCTGGAAAAAAAGAGAAACACCGGAATGAACTGCAATCCAAACAGCTTTCCTACGCCCATACACTTAACTGACTTACCTGTGAAAACACAAAGGTTCCCACATTTATATAGATTTGTCTCGTTATTCTTACAATTGACGAAATTATTCTTGTATTAGTCACAGTCTTTTATATCTAGTGCAAAAATGTGGCTAAGAAGGTATACTAAGATACTACATAATAAAAGGAGATAGCAAGTTCCCATCTCCTTTAGTTTCGTGTATGAAAAAGAGCAGGAAAATAGGTATGTGTGTATATATATATATAAGATTTTTTTTTCTGTAATATATTCCATACAAAAATTTCAACAACTTCACAAAGCCTGTCTGACAGACGTAATTTGTTAAGACTGTCAGTGTCTGCTAACGGTACCTTACGCACGGACGTGAGATGCAGAGCACGTTTTGAAATTCAGTGGTGGTGCCCAGGTAAGCAGGGCTGCAGGACCACCTAGTAAGAGCCTTGGCACTACACTCTCGTTCCTTAAAATCATTCCATTTAAAAAAAGACTGGAATTATTTGGAGGAGATCAATACTATATGAAGACAAGACTATCCTTTTACTGCTGGATAAAACTATTCTTCCCCTACAGAACTCAGAACTGCGTACTCAGTTTCTTTAGCTCTTCTGGGGCAACGTGAACCCTCAGGGTGGGTGACTTGCACGAGACAGACAACTGCCACAATTCTCTCTGCTTTCAGCTAGAATCAATAAACACTGAGAAACTTGGACTGGTGGAAACAAGATATCTTGAAGGAAGAGTAGCAAACGACATTCCCTCCAGTTCTGCTTAACAAGCCTCAATGCTAAGCCACTAAACCAGAACATGGATTTTTCTATTTTATTTTTTTTACCTGTACAACTGTTGGGTTGTCTCCTGACCCAATGAGATAGCGAGGGTTACTCCAAATAAGTTCTGAAAATGTTGCTGTATCACCTTTCTCAACAGTTTTCCGAAGTTTAGCAGTAAGATCTTGAGTACGTGGACTTTTGTAACTGTTGGCTCTCTCCTTATTAGCAGTTTCGGTCTCAGGGGAGCATAAGCCATCTATCAAAACACAAGTAACATGTTTATAGATATTTTCTTCTCAGTGATCACTATTTTCATACCCAGACCATGAAAACAAGCTTTGCATCTACAATACGTATTAACTTTGCATCTTTAATGTACAGGAATTAAAAATTGGGGGGCATGTCAAGTCATTTAAAACTACTAGTAACTAGTAATAGGGAGGGAGAAGAATATGACTTAAATCATCTTGTAAAACTGTTTCAGACTTTAATCGGGACTAGTAAAATCTACAATTACCTATCCGCTTTCATCCAAACTTAAAAGCAAAATTCAACGTGAGATAAGGATTTTCTGAATATTAAAGCTGCTTTTGCAGTTCTGTGACTACAGTCCCTTTAACCCAGCAACTGGGAACACTGTGAAATATCACCAGTGTTTATAATTTTATTTCTGAGCTTACGAACTTCCTTAACAATTAAGTACAGTTTTCATACACTGTGCAATTTTGTAAGCGTCTTTTTAAACCTGAAAATCCTGAAATCCATGAGTAAAATCAAATCCTACCAAACACAGCCAAAGCCTACTAAGCAGCGTATCTATGCAGGCCGTTACCAACGTTTCAGCTTTAGAACAGCAACATTTTTAGTGTAGAATTCATGCGAAGCAAAACAATGACAATTGCTTTTAAAAGTAAGCAGCTTACTTTCTCGTAACACAGACAATAGCAAACCGTATGCTGAAGGCCAAACCTTACACTCTCAAACTCAAAGAGCAGCCTTTCCATGAAGTCCTGGGGCTCTAATTCACTTCTGTGGCAGAACTTTACAAAAGAAATGGCAGGTCTCCAACACACTCCTTTTTTTAATCTTTGTACACAGACTTTGGTGCTTTTCTCAAAAAAGCCATCAATTAACTGTAAGAATGACTTCTCCAGCAACAGTATCATTTTATACAGAAGTAAACAAGTAAACCCAGATTTGAATTAAAAAATTAAAATATGCTTTGTATTGCCTGTTTCTAATTTATTTCACAGAACAAATGGAATTCAATGCTGGTTGTCCTATATGTTCACACAGTAAATACAGTCATTTTATTTGGTGAGTAAGCGTTGGAGCTGGGATCTAACACTTGTTTACAGCTTAAACACCACCACTCTAAGGAGACTTCAGTTTGTTAAGATGCTTTATCCTTTGAAATGTTTTGTTATTAGTCTATTCGTTAAGAAATTGTTGCTTCTTCTCTCATGAAAAATGAACAGACTGTATATTGCATCTACTGTACGTAGATGAACACCCTCACTTACCTCTGTTAAACGATCCCATTTTCACTGGAGACAAACATAAAGAGGACTTGCTTGGAGATGGGAAATAATCACAGATTCCTTTAGCAAACTTCTCAGCATCCTCTCTGTTTGAAAAAGCTTTGAAACGGGAACCCTTAATCATCTTAACAGCTTGGAGAGCTTCCTTTTTATCTTCATAAACATGTATTTTCTCTGCAACAAAGTACAATCAAAGTTAGGTTATTTCAATAATCTCAGATTTGTCCTAGAAGCAGATTACAAAAATTCTCAGGCCGTCCTTCCAGCTTTGGTCTCAAAGTGCTTCTCTACCAAACATGTCGCAAGAATCAGAAGTCCCTTCAAATTTTCTCTCTCAGAAACTGAGTAGGAGAATTTTACACGCTCCAGCTAACGTCAGATGACACACGTACGGTGTTTTGCTGTTCGTATCCATCAATATCTCAATGTTTTTTTAAAATAGATGGGCCAGCTTCAACAAGCGAGTATTTCACATCCAGCCTGAAAAGCAAACTCAGAGCTTACTCATCCTGCATTACTTTCCATGTTCTCTGGTTCAGAAGGAGCAGCCACAACATTAAGACACAGAACCTTAGATACTAATCAAAATCCTTTCCCTGCCTCTCCTTTGGCTTTAACATCAATTTGTTCACATTAAGATATATGAGTATCCTTTTTATGAGAAAGAATGAATTACCACTGTCTCAGAGCAAATGATCCTTTACGCACTACTGTAATCCTGCCACTAGCTAGTTTAGTAATTCCTTCTTGCAGTAGTCATCAGTAAAATGCAAAGAATGACTGATGCTTCTACGTACCATTTGGCATTAAGGTAACAAGGAAAATATTACATCTGTTAGCACAGATCATTTAAGCTTCAACTGATGACAGTATGAATAGTTTTTAGATTGTTTATAGGATTACTTTTTATTCTTGAGAGAGATTAAAGGCCTAAGATGGGTATGAGAGTAGCAGTAGGAAATAATTTCCCTCATCTGCACTACATCGAGTAGGGGATGCTCGTGTATCAACTATTACAGCAGAATACCTGGGATTTCTTATGACTGTGTTTCTCTACCTCAGAAGATCCAATAAATACTATTTACAGAAAAAAAACCCAAAACTTCAAACAACACTTAAAATACTAATAAGTGGTGTTCATATCACCTGCTAAACAGAAAACGGTCTGTTTTGACATCGTTGTAAAATGCTTATCATCAGCAATAAATGAAATGAGTATTTACCATTCCTGGCCAATATGTCATCATAAACTGGACAAACACCATAAAACAGCGGAGGATCCTTGGACGGCATCCGAGTACTAGTTTGTGAATCAATGCATCCTGCTCCAGAGACTGGAGCTGAGCAGTTCGCGTGCATCACATCATCTTCTTCTGGAGGGTTCAGACCTACACAGTACCCAAAGTCTGCATCTTCAGAAACACTCCCATGACTGTAGTGATTCACTGGTGTAGTTTTCAAAGCCTTTTGTGCTTCTGCCCGGCTGCCCTCAGACGGAACGCTTCCAGCAGCCTCCTCTGACAGAGCAGATCCTTTTTTCTCCAATGCTCCTTGCTCCTCCAATAATGCCTGAGCCAATTTTTTTTCAAAAATAAACCTTGTAGTTGAGGTAATGGGCCCGCATTTCAGTCCTGCTCTTACAACTTCTTCTCTAAGTTCATCAGCAGTGAGCTGCTTCAATCGCGATAATATTGCATCCATTGTTACTTCTCCTACAGGAAAGGCAAAAAAGAGAGATTAAACTGTAAAGAACAACACAACTTTTTTCCTGCGATTTGAATGCCGTAACAAAACAAAGGGGAAAAGTGTCTCAGAACAATTTTTTGGATTCTGAAGAGGTTATCACAGTTGCAGAGAAGCCAAAGTATTTTTCAACTCAATGAATTAAAAATATTTTTAAGCTATTGGACTTATACCACGAGTTTATTTCCTCTTCTCTCACAACTACTCGAAAGAGTATTTACAGCTTACAAATTTTATTCTCATTTGTCCTTTTCAAATTTCTTTTGGAATGAAAATTCAATCCTGAATATTTATGCATGAAAATTTATGACAGGCTGAGAAATATTTGATTCGTGACAGGAAAGGCACAATCTGTGTATGTAACGGAATACAAGAACAGGATGAGTAGCTGGCTCCAGAAGAGACTCCGGTTAGGCAGCACCTACAGCTCTAAGCACAGTGCTATTTCTGTTATTTCCATAAGAATTTGTAGCTGACAAAAGTGCAAGACATAAGTGTGATGTAGCAACCAGGGAAGTCTATCTCTGGTCATGATGCAAGGCTGGAACTATTTACACAAGATGATGTTTCCCAGCAAACAGCCAGAAGACAAGAACAGCTGATCTTTTCAAATTTCCATCTCCCGCAAAGAGCAGGAGCTGGAAGAATTCATCCATTCCCAAAGAAAAATCCTTCTCGCTGGTATGATACCACAAGTCCCCCAGCTCACATCCCTCCAGGTAATCCACACTTAGAGCTTCTGCACTGGTCAGCAAGAAGAGACTAAAACAAACACAATGTCAATACAAATTTCTTGCTGTGAAAAACAGGCTGAAAAATACAGGATTTGGGCAGCTCAAGAACATAAGAAGCTCTGAAGTTTTTCATCACGCTGCATCCATCTATCTCCACAAAGGCTGTGACTTTTTCCTGCTGTCCGCTATTCAGAAAGGACAGCTTTAGGACAGAAATGACTGGGCTGTCGTATTCCTTCAGCTTGCTTTCACTCCCTCCTTAAACTGACCTTTCCTTCGCTGCCCACCTAGTTAGTGGGTTATACTGGTTTGGATAGGTGTGTACAGCATTTTTAGTTCTTTATTTTCAATTCCAGGTTTCACTCTTGGTTTATGAAACTGAAGACCACCTGAACGCGCCTTTGCAGCTTTTCCATGTGAACTGATTTGTATTTTTTAATCATGCTATATCTGAAACACCACAGCTCCTAACCCTAGCCCATCAGAGACAAAGCAACCTCCCAGGTATGAAGTCAGCACCATCTGTAATTTTCAGGTAAATCTCAGAAGCGCATTTGTGGATGAACGTAGCAATATCGGAAACGTCTACAATTTATGAGGTCTCCTGCTGCAAGAACAGGGTGCACAAGCAGTCCTTGACTCGAGTCAGAACATCCACTCTGATGGGCAAGAGCCTTCGTCTGGGACACTGATGCGAGGCTTGAACAGTGCACGGCTGCTCCCTGGCACAGCAGGGATGCAGCACACCACACACTGGATCCTAAGAAGTTTTTATTTTCTCAGAGTAACAAACTCAGAAGTAATTCCAAAACCGCATCTTCATCACAGACTTGCAGTATAGTAAAACTCTCTTATTTTTCCCTGTGTATTGCCAACAGCAGCATCGCAAAATACATCAACAAAATACACATAACAATTTTGCTTTTTACATTACCCAAGGATTAAGCTGGTAAAAACCCAAATTTTGTACATTAAACGAACCCAAACATATGCAGCAGTTTTCACTGGAGTCTGATTTCAAAACTACTACATTTCTAATAATAAGAAATACTATCGAAGAAGACATTAATGCCAAACTTCTAAGTTTTCAAGTATTATTACAACTTGGTAGTTCTGTGAGCTGGAGGCTTGTTCTCTTGGAGGGCCATTTCTTTTGAGAGTTGTTTCTTTTTTTTTTTTCAATGTACGATTTTAAACAGCCTGTGATTAGAGATCATAACTCAGTCTCTGAATATTTCACAAGTATTAACTGGAACTTCACCAAAACAAAGAGAAATTAAAGTATTTTAGCTATTAAGAAAAAAAAAAACCAAACACCACCCGTGGCAAAGCCAGATGCTGCTGCTGAGCTACCTCCCCAAAGTATTCAGCTCCCTTATGATTCCTGAGCCTCCAAGCAACTTCACTGTTATGATTATCTGATTTGCCCACAAGACTGCAAAGACAGATAAGAAAGACCTTCTTACTTATTTATTCTTAATCCTCTGGGTTTTTAAAAAGAAATTTGGTGCCATTATGTTTTAATAAAGGGATAAAATGTGGCCCTGAGGTCAATTATAAGTCTACCAAAACTTGCTATGCTAAGGATTTTCTTTTTGAGATATCATAACTGGAAAAACGGAACAAATATGAAAACTCAGAGGTAAGAAAGTTTATTGCAGAAACAACTCAATGAAAACCCCTTTGAAGAGTCAACGTAACATAATGCTTAAAGTATGAACCCAGGAAATGCTCCTCTTTGAGGGTTCAGAACCAGCATCATCATTCTGCAGAAGAGCAGACTCTTACACACGTATAACTCATGTAAGTGGAATATGCAGATGCATGTGAAAAAATCTTTCTTCTTGGCTTGTGGTTAAGTAAAAAATGTCGTGAAAGAGTTATTTCTCTGGTATCTTATCTTTTGATAGAACTTGGTGCCTAAAATTTATTTCCTCATCTATGTAAGAAACAGAATTTATTTCGCTACAACTCAGGCACAACTAAGCCAGAGTGAAATGACCAAATGGAACAGCAGGGAAGAAATCCATCTCCGGTTTAAGATCTCCTGTTAGCACAAGCTTGCTGTGGAAACGGGAAAGGCATTATCGGAATGACAACTGTCACTCAGTGGAAGAGATGATATCCAACACACCTCCCCGCGATGTTTCACTGCAACATCTGTTCTTCGCGTCAGAAGCAGCAGGTCGGTTCCTCAAAGCCACACAGCTGTTTGAAATCCCACAGCAGTTAATTTATTACCATTTTTTTGATCAACAGCATGCTGAAATGCACAGACTTTTTTCGGCACAGTGCAGCTCTTCCATAGTGCATGCAATGTTACCAATTTTAAAGAATCCAAAAATTCACTTAAAAATGAAAGAGAACTTTCATAAAAGTATGTGTGTGTTCTAGCATTAAGCCGCCAGCTAACATGGATAAGCATTTATTAATTTTTAACTGCATCTCCTATTTTGATCTCTCCGAAGCAAAAGGTGTGACTTGCAAACCTGAGAAATAGCAACTGCCTGTTTTAAGATAATCCTTTGATCATTTGCTACATGCAAGTAAATGGCGATTATTTGAACCTTAGAACGCATCTGATGTAACTGCAAATGATCCGGAGTACAGCCAGCACTGAGGCAGCTACCTCTTCTCCTTCAGCACACAAAGTCTTGCAAGCTACCTTTAGTGGCATTACAAATGCGAATGACCACTGTAACGACAACAAATGCATGATCAAGGATTCTTCCAAATCAATCAAAATCCATAAGCATGAGCAAGAGATGTATCTTCCCTTGTCTTACCGCATCAGTATGAAACAGCAGAATCTGTTTCCAAAAAAAATTAAGACTAGTACCAAGAGGAATGAATGACTGACTTTGAAGTATAGCAATATACTCATTAAATCCTTCAGTAAATAAGCAATGTAAGAAAGAAAACCACAACATTTTTTTGTTTTCTTCTCGAGGCAGGAATTAAATGAGACATATCCTGTCTTTGGCCATATGTCGGCTAGTAGGATTTGCGGGTGGCAGAATAACAGAGGCTCTGCAGTCGGGTACATAGCCTATACTGCCTGTTGCCACATGAGCTGTTATGAACTACGTGGCAGAAACAGAACTGCAAAACTAACTTGGAATAAACTACGGGAAAGACAGGGTGAAAAGAAAAGGTGGGGAAAAGGACGACTTCTCAGGAACGGGAAATGAACGCGCATTTCCAGAGCTGGCAAGGTCGTCATGGGAGATGTGGAAGGCAAAGCGCAAGAGCCGGTTCGCGTGAGAAGGGCGGAGCAGGCGGCAGCCGACCCTCTCCGAGGCGGGCGACGGCCGCGGAGGGCTGCGCGGGGACCGCCCGTGACAAAGCGGGAAC
>NW_010424721.1:0-3417 GCF_000710305.1 Buceros rhinoceros silvestris
CAGACCTCTCTGGCCTGCGCACACAGACCCACACAGACCCAGGCCGGGGTCCCGCCGACACAGCGCGGGGACGCGCCGGTCCCCGGGCGAGCTCACGGCCCTGAGCGCGAAACGCACCTCTCCTCGCGGGCCTTGCCCTGCCTCGGCTGCTCAGGCCCAGGTTCGTCCTTCAGCGGGAACCTTCCTCCGGCACTTTTCCTTATTCTCTCCTGGCAGAAAGGTGCTGCTGGCCCTGAAGCGGTGCAGGACCGCGGGTGAGGGTCACAGAGTCATAGAATCATGGAATGCTTTGGGTTGGAAGGGACCTATAATGGCCATCTAGTCCAGCACCCCTGCAGTGAGCAGGGACATCTTCACTAGATCAGGTTGTCCAGAGCATTGTTCAACCTGACCTGGAATGTTTCCAGGGACGAGACACCTACCAGATGAACCATATCTTCCAGAATGAACCATATAATCAATTCATACGTTTGTTTCAGTGTATAATCATGAACAACCAAGCTGTCGAACTTGAAAAGAGGGCTGAGAAACTTTTCTGTTGTAGTTCAGAAGCCATTTTCACCCCAATTATGAAAGAATGAATTTTCCTGATATTGAAAACATGTATTTTTAAAGTATTTTTAAAATTTGGTAAACAGGTGCACAGAAAACTTGTTGCCTGATTTTCCAAACTACATTTTCAGCTCCCAGATGGCGAGGTCTGGGTCGATACTCCATGGAAGGTAATGGAAAGGTGAGTCCATTGATAGACTACTCAGAAACAAATTGGTCCTTTCCACGGTGAGAACTGGCATTTTTGCCCTCCAGTTGCTTGTTCTAATATTCTCCTTTTCTTTGCTATTGATTTAAAAGTCCTCATTTGAGGCTCTTGTTTTTCTGTAGCCAATATGACAGTTAGTATGAGCTCAAAAATTTTAGTCCAACCAACAATTTTATTGAAAGAAAAAAGAAGAATGTTCTTTTCTGCTTTTGTAGCTGATCCTCCTTATATGCTACTTTATGTGACTCTTGTAGCCACAAAAAAATTTACATTAAAATATGCATATTTAGTCATGAGACTACCCATGCATCTCAGAATGATAGTGCATCTTTACATAATCAGAGTAGTCATAATCCTGTAATTCTTAATTTATTTGAATTATAGCCTTAATGAGAAGGCTGTAAGTCTGAATGTGATTGCTTACCTGTGGGATTTTTTTATATTATTATTGCAGCATAAAGTCTTGAACAGAAGACTCAGACCTTTAGGAGATGGTACATTAGACTATCTGTGTTGATTTTGTAACAAGCCAGGAGGGCTTTTTTCTTATGCAGATAGTATATGGTAATGATTCTTTAATTCTGTTACCTGTTTCTTGTTTGGCCTGCGATTGCTCTCCAGCTAGGTTTTCCATGTGAGAGCATCACGGGTTCTGTCTCCCAGCCTGCGCTCTGTAGGATGTGCTAGCTCCGACCCTGGTCCTTCATGGCTAACACACCTGAGTTCCCACAGATGGCATTCAGTGTCATTTCTCAGTGTCATTTCTCACCTGCACTGTTCATTTCTTCTCCAGTTATTTCTCCTCTCACTAGGTGCAAACTTACCTAGCTTTATCCTTTGGGTGCAGGGGTAAATGAGGAAACTTTTGAGTCACGGTCGTTTACCAACTTGTTGAACGGAGACCACTAACGATATCGTAAATTAAAAAATTAAGATCAAAGCTGTTTGGGGCATTTAACTTGATCTTACGTATTCCTTGCACCTTTCTGAGGTTTTGCAGTTTGAATACCCATGTTTGAAACTGGGACTAAAACAATGACAGCCTCCCTTCCCCTGCCATGTAACTGATCTGTTCAGGCAGAAGCGTAAAGAGGTCCCCATTTTGCACGGAGTTCAGCATGAAAGCAAGGGTACATAACATACCTTTTATATTCTTAAGCTCTCTGCAAAACTGAACCATATCTACTGAGAGGATGAAATTGGATAGTTACAGTTCTCTCAAATTATACGCAAAGATTTCTGGGCAACGTAATTCTCAGATATCCTGTTAAAGTGCTTTCTTAAACAATCTGTTAAAGACAGATTATTTTCTCTTAAAAGGTGTTTTTCTTTCTTTAGCAAAGTCCAGGGCAGCATTATTATTTCTTCCTTTAAGGGATGAAACATAACAAAGGAGTTTCCATTTGGCAAATGGAGGTAGATATTCTGGTTCTTCCTCTTGGCAAGAGGAAAATAAAGCTCTGGGGATTTTCCTGTGGAGAGTGAAAACAAACACACAAAGATTTGCCTCCTATGAGGGCAACAAACCCAATTACAATAGTTTCTGGCATACTACCCTCAACACAGCTAATTTCGTAACTTAGCAGAAAAATACAGTATTTCTCAGCCAGGAACATTCAGGCCAGCTAATTTTTTCTTATGGCAGCCTGCAATTATTCTAAAATTAAAACTTATACCTCTTACCCATTCTTTACAAGGACAAAATGTATCTCAGCAATTTAGAAAATCGAAATCTAATTTTACTTTTTTTTAAAGAAACAAATTGTAGTTTTGTTCTTCTTTCTGGTTTTTTAATTAATCCAATGTCATTGTTTTCTTTAAAAGATGATATTTTCTAATAAAGATACTCTTAAAAAAAAAAAGACGTGATGTAACCACTTAACCACTAAACAAAGAACAAAAATGAATGGTAAATACCTCAGCTACAATATCTTCACTTGCTCCAGGCTTTGGATTTCACCAATTTGTGATGTCCCCTTTTCACTAACTGTCTGGATAACACTACTTCTTTCAGACCTTGTAGGATACAAGTTTAAGTAGTCAAAAGTGAAGAAAGAGGCACAAATTGAAACAGATAAATAAAAACATTTAGGGGGAGGGGAGGGGAGAGGAGGGGAGGAGAAAGAATTATGATAGAAAAAAGAAAAGGAAATAAAAAAAAGAAAAAAGAAAGACTGAAGGAAAGAGAAGGAAAGCCCTTATAGAACACATCTAGTAAGTTGAGAAATCGTAGCAAGTCATGTGAAACAAGACAAGGTATCTCCATCAAGAGGAATTACAAATTAAGGGTGATTCCTTCAAAATGGAGGACCTCTCCCCCAAAAAAATAAAACCCAAAGCAATCAAAAGTCCAGGAGATCCAGGCTTACAATTCTATTTCTAAGGCAATCCAAGTGAGGATTGTTTCTGCTTTTATGATCTAGCAGATTAATTTTATTCACCAGAAAGAAGCTCAAGGAAGGAAACCTCTCCTAGCTTTCTCTGACTACGGTTTTCCATAGCTATTGTTGAAGCCCAGTTAAGAGGTTTCAGGACCTTTGTTCTTGTCTTTGTACGGAGCACAAGGTCATGCATGACCTTTCCACTTCTCTCTCTAACTCTGAAACAACATTTGCTTTGTTGTGTATGTGTCCTGCGTTCAACATGGAGGAACCGGA
>NW_010424722.1:0-1407 GCF_000710305.1 Buceros rhinoceros silvestris
TCTTCCAACCCGATGATTCTGTGTGAAATATGAGGCTGTACCACCTAAAAACAAACCCGTGGAGAGTCACGCTTGAAGAATTCTTTTTACAGAATATGTGTACACAGCTTAGCACAAGGATCGACAGGCAGCTGATACTCCCACTTACCCGTGCAGGAGCTACACAAGGCAGTTTGCCTGTCTTTCCAGAAATCCTTTTTATCAGAAACAAATCACACTTGAATTTTTCTCCACACATGCACACACAGAATAAAGCTTTAGATAACTGCAGTGACGTGTGTCCATGAGCCTGCTTTCCACCCCCCACTTCTGTGGTTTGGTATTTAATTACAGGGTGGAGTGGTCCCCAGGCTACTTATGTTTCTTCCAGTCACAGCCAGAAAATTTCTGCAGGAACTGACACGCAGGAGCGTGACTACTTCAAGTTATAGCTGGTTCTCCATCAACAAGGCTACCTCGCTGTTCACTGAAAGTCCGATCGCTGCTTTTGTTGAAGTTCTGAAAATGTTTAAATACTGCAAATTGCATTACCGACTTCAACAGATAATAAAGGCTTTAAACAGGACCTGATGTGGCTATTTGCCCTCAATGCGCTTCTCAATTTTCTTTTGCTAACAACTACAGAAAAGTCCTTATCAGTAAGTATGAAATAAATGGATTTTTTTTTTTTTGACAAACAGGCCTTGAATATAGGAAAGCGTTATCCTGTATGCCTAGTCAGACCAAACAGGATTTTCAAGCACATCCTCTGACTGAACCTTACATATTATCACTACAAACACTGCTTTCCAGAAATGATCTTAAAGTTCTGCAGAAAATTCTATTTTCACCTGAAAAAACCACACTGCTTGCACAATACTGTAATTCCTATGTGATTTCTAACAGCTCAGAATTGCTCCTGAAAGCACTGGAGGATAGAGAAATTCATTACAGGTATAAATACATTATTCCCATTAATTTTTATAGAAATGAGACAAGTTCTGTTAGGTAAATAAAACTGGGTAAGCAAAACAAAGACTAACCTAGGTAATAAATTATGCACTCAATGAAAACTTTATGTATAAAAATGGAACATTGTTAATCAGAGTATCACTATTAACAGGATTTGGAAAAAAATGAAAGATGCTTTGGGGTTTTATCCATAGCTTTTTTTTTTCATAAGGGACTTCCATTTTTGGCCTAAGCAACAAGAATCTATCAGCCTGGAAAACTCTGTATGTCAGAGATGTGCGACAAGAAGGTGAAACCACACGAGCTCTTTTTGATATCAGTTAGACAAAGCGCAAAGATCACGTTATGTAATTTTTAGCCAGAGGTCTCTGAAAACAGCTGCTAGCCAAGCCCTGGCAAGAATTTATATAAAGTACTCATTTACGGATGATCTGTTCCAGCGCTCCCGCCAGTCAG
>NW_010424722.1:1483-1847 GCF_000710305.1 Buceros rhinoceros silvestris
CGTGTGGTCTTGTCCAGCGCCCCCGCCAGTCAGCGGCTGCTTCCTTGTCCTGTCCTACTGACAAGAACACAGGCAAGTGCAGAGCACCGAGCTCTTCTCGCTCGGGGGACAAGCCCGGTTAGTAACACGCTCCCGACCCGGGCCCCGGGACACACCCGCCCGGCACGATAAACCAAGTACGCTGACACTCGGGGCGGCAGCAAGAAACGACCGGAGTTTCGTGCTTCATTCGTCCCTCAAAGTCTAAGCTCTGCAGAGCAGTTCAAAGATCGGGCTCCTGAGTAACCTTCCGGAGATTTCCAATGCCACACGGCAAAGACTTCGCCACAGGACCGTGTAAATGACGCGTGTATTCACTGTTCTG
>NW_010424723.1:0-7789 GCF_000710305.1 Buceros rhinoceros silvestris
GGCTGGGAAGCAGTGACCGCCGGCCTCGGCCTTGTGCTCAGCAGGTGGCCGCATCAGAGGCCTCCCCACTACCATGCTGTGGAGAGGACGTTTACCGCGACCTCTCAGCCACCTGCTTAGCTTGTGTCTGCTGATGGAAGAGCTGTTGCTGCTCTCGGTCCTCAGAACATTTGCAGAAGTCGGTGCTGCATGTGTTTTAGATCTTAGTACCTCACTTTATGTCCTTTAAACACTTTGAAACAGTTGCATTTAACACTTTTTTTTTTTTCTAATGAAGGACGTGGAGCATCAGGTTTGTATTGTGTAATTCAGGAGCAGCAATGCCACTTCCCTAAGATGACTCTAAAAACCGTCTTTTCTTTCTTTTTTACCAGCAGCAAATCGTCTCCCTGTCCATAGAAACTTGGCTGGAGGCTGCAATCCTCAGAAACCAGCATATTACAAAAGTGATGAAAAATGGTCACATTTAAGGAATTTCTGTTACCAGTAGGACCACTGACATGAAAGTTAGAAGCAATTGAACTGTGAGTTGCTCAGTTTTTTGGAACTCTTCCCTTCTCTCTTGCGCATGTATACAGTTTGCTTAGCTTTTTGCTGACATAGCAAGGTAGGAGGTAAATGAAAATACTCATAACCACACTCTTCAAAACCCAGGCACAAGTTTTGTTGACAGTAGAAGACTTAGAATAAAGGAAGCTTAACACGGTTGGACAGGTTTTGTCTAAGGTTTTGTTTTCAAGAAGCATCCCAGGCAGAAGCCCTGGTAGCCATACTTGAGAGAAAAGAAAACTGTTCTCTTTACAGAAGCTTTTCACTTCAACTTCTATAGTCGGCTTCTGTGTTCATTTCATTGCTCTCAAGGCTTTTGGTTTTCTTTCGTGTCATTCTCTGGCATAAGCCACCCGGATAAGGATGCAAATACCAAAGAAGCGCAGCTAGGTACCTTTAGCCACTAATAAATACGCAGCTAAAGAGCAGTGTCTTGACCTTGGCTCTGCGTCTGGCAGTGCTGTAATACATGTAATGCATTTGTCAATAAAAGGAAGCACTGCTAATCCAGAATCACGTGCCATACAGCTTATCCACACAGGAGCACCACATTATATGCAATATCTTAGAATTTAATGTTAAAGAGAAACATTAGGAAGGAATAACCCATAATGAAATGAATTGACAGGTTTTGCCGAGTCTATAGATGAACCAGCAATAAACAGAACCTGGTAAAACTATTTTCGTAAAATTAAACCCTATTGTGAACCTGTTGTGTGGATTCAACGTCAGTTGACTCATTGACTTTTCAAGTGAACCCATTTTTAGAAAGTGCTGACTTGTTAGTATGGTGCAGGGTTCCTGCAAGTGGTCTCAAATTGGGTACCGAAGCTGTTAGTTACTACTGGGACCCAGCTGTTGGGCTTTAGCTAATTAAAAAAAATTCTTCAGAAAATTTTGCTGCGGTTTCTGTTGAGTTCTAGTATTACAGAGAGATCGCTGTTCTGAGGAAATTACACTGATGTTTTCAGACCTGGTGGAAGTTTTGTACTGCGTGTAGAAGCATCTAAAATTTGCCAGTTACGTGTAATTTTTCTGAAGATTTATAAACAGCAAGATAAAGTACTCCCATCTACTCTGAAGAAGTGTACCGGCAGCAAGATAAATGGGAGTCTCTTCCAGATGCTGCCACCTCATGAGTGTTCTCTAAGTGGAAGATAAAGCAGGATAACTATATAGAGACTGAATTACTGCAGACTAAAAATAGAAACAGGCAAATGCTAAGGCTATCCCTGTACCCATCAGGGTTGTTTTTGAAGTAAGGAGATGCTTCGGGTGGAATTTGAAAAATAAATGTCTCTTAAACTTTGTGTTAATTTAGAGACTGAAAATCAAGGAGAGCGGATCTCCAAAGGACACTTCATCAAACAATCAAGCAGTAGAAAGCCTTTGGAACTCTCCTGCGTCTTGTCAGTCAAATCTCAGTTGTGATGACCAGTGCCATGCACTGTACATATTTTCTGAGTCAGAAAGGAAGCTTCTGCAGTAGGATACCAAACCTTCCTGTAGCCTGGAAAGCTTGCTGTTTCCTTTCAGTTGTAGGTATTTGACTTTCACTAGAGCTGGAACAGCAATTCACAGGAAGAAGCCAGATATTTCCGTTCTGCTGGCCTTTCAGTCAGGTCTCCATATAAAGATCGAATCTGACGAGACTCTTTTTTTGCTCTGGGGAATTATGTTCATAACGCAATCTAAAAGCATTTTTAAAAGAGCCCATTAGCTCTTTAATTGGAAAGGGCCTTTAAAAGGGTGTTATACTTGCTTTTTGCTGTAAGTTCTGGAAAAGAAAGGAAAAAGAAGATCTCAACTATACTGTCTTTGCAATTAACTCTGAAAATGTAGTTCCTATAGAAACAAGAATGATTATGCATTTACCTTCAACTGTATCATAAGTAAAGATTACAATGCCTCTTCAAAACAAATGAAATTGAATAATCTTTGAATCACTGATCATTTAGCAAGAAATATTAAAAGTATAAAAAATATTTCTGCTAGATTTGTTATATAAATCTTTCCTTCAGTCACAGTTCTAATACTCTGAGGTTTCTGTCACAAGAATTCAAAGGTTTTAAAGGACTTTTCCTACTGTTTCGGGTATCTACAATGTGTATTTCCAGATTTATAAAAATGCTTAGCCTTATGAATCTCTGAAGAGTTGTGCTTACCATGGTGTCCTCATGTTTTCTTTCCCTCAGTTTTTAACATATTATTTAGAATCTAGGTAGAGTGAAATCATAGGCTGATTCATAATTTGGACCTTATCATTATTTGTTCCTCTATATACAAACAAAAGTTTCCAAAAAGTATTTTTAACACTAAAAGAACTCATAAATTCAAATTTTAAGGATTTTGAAAATACATTTTTTAAAAAATGCTGCTGATATAACTTACAATTTTGTGTGAAAAATAATGCTTTGAAAAACTAAGATTACTTTTATCATATAAAATAGATCCTAACATTGAAGGAGAACTTAAAAGTAAATTTAAAATCAAGGATTGTTTTTCAATGTCATACTTTTTACATTGCCACCGTATTTAACCAGCATCTAATACCTTCTTCAGCTGCTTTCACATATGCACCCCCTCCATTTGGCTGTTTGAGAAACGGTTTTAATGGAATTAACAAATGTTACGTTGTGTTAGAAGTTGGATTTAAATGAGACCCTGTTTCACTCACTTAAAGCCAGTACTTCCAGTTTCTCTGTGTGTAGGGTGAAACCTTGGAACAGTGGTTAAATGTGTGGGCACATTGAAGTTGCAAAGCTTTCCCAGTTACGAAGATGGTGCATCACCTAACGGAGCCAGTGGAGGTGGGACTGTTGCCATCTGTGCCAGAGATGACATTCTTAGTTTGCTGAATTAGATAAGGATCTGTGCAGGAGGTACAATTGCTGCATAAACAGGACGTGCATTTCTGTGACAAGACATACAATTTAGAATTTAGTAGTGTGAGAGGTGCTGTGTGAGAATCAACACCGGCACATATCTGTGAGTTCAAAGTTGGACAATATTTACTAAATTTACTAAATATTACAGTATTTACAAATATTTACAATTTACAATATTTACTAAAAGCAATACTGTTCTGTAGTTCTGCAAAGCTTTTGTGCAAGCCACGGTAGTTCCCCAGTGGGAATTCCTGAGTTCTTTCTAGCCATACCACTTTTCAGTGTGATAGACACCCCCCTCACTCCAGCCATCTCTCTGTGAGGAAAGAGGTTTCATAAAATACATGTGTGTATATCATGACTTGCTGTTAGAAAGCTCAGACCGAACAAATACTCAATTCTGCTTTTTTCATCACAGACTAATGTTTCACAGTATTTTAATCACCTTTAAGTTGTCCCTGTTTTATTAAACAGTATTCAGCAAGAATGAATTGTTTCTTTAGAAACTACACAAGAAACTTCATTTTACTTTTTTAGAGGACACCAAATAATTCTGGAGAACAAGTAGTTCCTCTTAAATACCAGTAGAAGGCTACCAAAATAAAACTACTGCTCATTTTGTAAACATGTCATTCTCAAAAGCTGGGAGATAAGCTTTTTTTTTTCTTTGTTCAGAGTTGAAAGGGCCAAGATTACATGCATCTCTTTCTGCACAGAAATGATATGTTGTCTTCTGTGCTTAATTACCTATCTTCTCTTTATTTGTCCAGAAGCAGGACCATAGCAAATGCAAAGTCTCAAAAAAAAAGTTATGATGTATCCCTGTTCACCTACTTAAATTATAGGTGATGGACATAGAGAGGCATTATGTACTTCCATTTTATTTTAACATTACACAAATGTTGGAAGTAGAAAGGCATTAAGAAAAGCACTGAACTATTCTTAAATGACAGTCACATGAAATCTAGCTGGAAGAAAACTAGTTTATCATTCTCTTAAAATAATGTTTTCTGAATCTTATTCACAGTTACTCTTTTTCAATTTCTATGGAAAGTAAGATGTCAATAACATTAAGAGAGTGTAATTTACCAGTGTAAAATAGGAATATCTCACAGGTGAACCCAACCTGCATTTTCAAAATTAGGGTTTTTTCTCAGTGGTTTCAAAGGCCAGCTATGCAACATTCGCTTTTCTAAGGAACAGGAGATAGTTATCACTGCAGTTCAAAAGATGCTCTAAATCATAAAACATTATTTAAGGCTAATTTTACTGAAGTTCTAGTACTTGTCATACACATTAAATAGGAAGAGCAATAATTTCACTGACGGACAAGGAATAGAAAAAAATCTGTGACATCGTTTGCCATTTGTTGGAGAGAGGACAAATCAGGTGGGCAGCTTAAGGCCAATAGTATGTACCATTACTTCCAACCTTTATTCAACATCTTCTGTTGGCTTCTTTTTAACCTTGATATAGTTGTTAGTTAAGCCATCACTACCTTTAACTACAGTACACATAGGCAACGTGAAGGATATGAGCTACATGCCAGAAGTTATGTTGTGAACATAAACTAACAGAACGTGCCTTGTGACTATGTAGAAGTCTCTCCTGAGTCAAAGTTTATTGTATGGTAGAAACAAGGGCTAATACCAAGAATTTACAAATGCCATAATGAATAAACACAATTTGTTTCCAATCATACCTGAAACTGCTTACGTTCAACTGAGCATCCTTTTTTTTTTTTGTAGTAGTATTTCACTGAGTAATATTGGAGCTATTCATGTTAATAGTTTGCATTCAGAACACTTTCTCTAACCCAAACCCATTTCTACTGTTATCAAGGTTCCTCACACAGAGATGGAAATACTCCAAAAACATCAGTGCATTACATAATAATCCCATGTACAGCAACTGCAGGTGGCTGAAAGCCAAAGGCATGCATCATTTGGTAAACAAAGTCACAGTCTGGTGTTTTCTTCTCACATTTTGCATGGGTAGGAACATAGCATCACTTTTCCCGAGCACCAGCACTCCTATGCTAGTGAATTAAATAGTCCTCAGGGCCATTCTGTGGCCTAGATGGCAACTAAAATGATCTGGCCACTCCTACTATCAAACTTGCATAGCATGCAAACAAGAGTGGCTGCATCCAAATGCTGTGTGGTCCCAGAAATCATCTGGAAGTTCATTGGTTGAGCCAGGCTAAAACCAGGCCAGTACCAAATCTCTCCTCCCTGGATGTGCAGCTGATCAGGTTCCAGTGCCTGTATCCTTCAGCTCCTTATTTTAGTGCTTCATATGCAGCCCTTCAGCTTCTGTTTACCTTACAAGTTGCATGGATAAAATTCTTAAAACCTTCAGTTAAATTTGTCGTGTGACTGTCGCTTGACTGTGAGGTACCAGATGGTGATAAAGTGAAAATAGGCTTTGTTGCAGTTCCATAATTGAAAGCCAGATGGTGTTACTAAGGCTGATAAAGGGAAAACAATAATATATCCCTGCCCTACTCTGCCTCAGATTTCCAGCTATTGCTATGGAGCTGAAAATCCATCTGTTCAGACATTACTCATACTGTATCATGCAGCTTTTTTGGATGCAAATTTCTGAAACTGCAATAGGTGCAAGCACTTGCAAACTTTTATAAGTTTCAAAGTCCATTAGAATAATACTTCAGATGCAATTTTAAATTTGTTTTTGCCAGAAAGTGAAAATATTTGAATCTTTGCAACTAATAACCATCTTGTGTTTCATATGGGAAGACAGATCCTCGACAGTAACTCAATAAAATGGAACTAATCTAATAGGAGACTAGTCATCTAGGCGAAATACACTTTCATGTTGAAATCTGAATTTTTATCTATAAATAGGTTCTAGGAAAATGGCTGTCTGCTATTTCAAATTTGCCAATTCTTTATTAGAAAATTTAGCAGAGTTTACTGATTTCGTGTCTTTTGCATGTTTTCATCTACAATGATTGTAGACATTAAACAAAAGTTGAAGTTGGCAGGGAATCAATAAGACAGAAGAAATAAAAATATGCTGTTCTCTTAGCAGAAAATATTTTTCTTAATATTTAGGATTATGTTAATTTCCATAAACAAATTTGTAACTCAAGGACATATAAATAATTAACTAACTACTTTCATGAACTGATGAGTGTTGTTCTTATTCATGAAAAGGATACCAACATTGCATATATTTGTCTGCAATTCTAGCTATTAAAAAATTATTACAGATGCCCTAAAAACTGCACTATGTTATTTTAATTTACTTTTTTCTTTTTCTTTAGTGCTGTGAAACGGGAGGACTGGTTTCTGGCTTGTTGAAATCCTGTACTCTGCAGCACCTGTGATGAAATTCACCCTTGCTTGAATGTTTTAAGCACACATCGTGTGTAAGACAAGAGTTAGTTGCTGGACCATGTTGTATCTTCTTTGCAGCGGGGTGTGCTAGATGGAGTCACGGTGTTTGAACCTTGACACCACCAGCAAAGAAGGTGCTTGGATTATATCAGCTGGTCACTCACGTGTGCGTTGGAGCACTCTAAGCAAGGACGTAAAGCAGATTCCTACTTTGAAAGAGCTCCTTCAGTAATTTGATTTGTTTCTGTTAATTTGATTTGTTTCTGTAGGTGTGCCTACCTTGCAAAAACTTTGTAACAACAAAAAAAATTAGAACCTTTCAAAAATAAGCTGCTTGATGTTGGTAAAGAAGAGGAATGCTGCTGCTGTATACTTAGATCTACTTTCAACTGAAGTAGAGTTTGTACAGGATTTAAATATTGGTATGTTTGGGTCTGTAGCCTAGATTTGAAAGACAATGTTGTGTAATTCATGAATGAAGTGAGTAGAAATGCCCTTACCTAAAGGATATTACAGTTTAGAAATGTATCAAAGCATCCTTGACTTGGACACAGAGATGATGGTTGGCACAGACAACTGAGGAAAAGTTACGCACAAGAGTTACAAAACTGAGTTCAGTGGCTTAGTATTCCCCTCCAATCCCTTCCCAAGGGGTACCAGAAGTCTTCCGATTCAGCTGGGAGATCTGGTCTGTTTGAATCCCCCTTCTCTGCTCCCTAGCTCACTTTCTAGTAACTTTTTAAGTGAATAGGCCAAGCTTAAAACTCAAGGTTGCCTAAACTGTCAGCAAATCTGCACTTACAAAGATTGACCTTCATCAGCTAATTACTTTGGTGTCTTCCAGATGCCATTTATCTACTTCAAATACACATGTGGTGACAAGTTCATGAAACTTTGCTCAAGTACCTGTCTCTTCTTTCTAAAAGTTTGAGGAAGGCAAAACATTTTCTTTTCCTGAAAACTCCAAGTACAAGCTAGATGACACTCTTT
>NW_010424723.1:7906-9111 GCF_000710305.1 Buceros rhinoceros silvestris
TTCCTTAAAGGCAGGGGAGAAAAAGTATTCCATAATTTTGAGTTTTGTTGTTTGGAGAGAAGTGGAATGGTGATGACCCATTTAGTGGTGATACCATTGAAATGCCACACCTAACTAGTGCTTCTGTCTGGCATAGAATTTCTTAAGTTATAGGTAAGAGCTGCTTTGTGACTTTGTATCAGAGAATACAGTTGTGAACATGTGAAGATAAACTCAGTTTGGTGTACTCAGCTCTTCTTTAATATCTCTATAGCCATGCAAATGCACTTTGCCTTTCCAAAGAAAGTCCCAAAGAAACTTTAAACAACACTTTAAAAGGCCTTACAATAATTGTCAAAGCAATTTCAGTTGAACCTTGCAGCTATGTACCACATTTTCTAAACCAACATTACTTTAAAATTTCTTTAGCAAATAACTATCTTTCACATATGTTGACAAGCTCATTCATCACTCTGGATTTATCGCGAAAATGGCAGAGTAATCAGGAAAAAGAAAAGACATTGAAGCTACATTCACGTAACTTCTTTGTTGAGGAGATATTGTAGCCCTGTGAAATTCATGGAGGCATATGAGTCAATCAAATCATTTGGCTCCTTCAATACATGTTCATTCTTTCTCTCTGCCTTACTGGTATGTATTATTTGTAAAAGTCTTGTGTTATCAGGAAAAGTTACTAACTTGCAGTCCTTCAGTATTTTCACTAAGGACTCGTCCTTCAAGTTACACTTATTATTTAAAAATCAAGCGGGTATATAAGCTTGAAATGTCCAACATTGTTAGCTGTTACTAAAGGTTATACGACACGTGTGCATGCATGCGTGCATATGCACTGTGAATCCCATTACCTACCATAGCCTGGAACACATGCAGTTTTCTTTATTAAAACATCATACTGGTCAGGAGTTATAACACTGCCAGCAAGGTGGAGGAAGATAACGGATTTGGGTCCCACGTCAGTGCCATCTGTTAGAGGAAAATTTATCATGCCAGACCAAAGGACGTGAGGCTGCTGCGGCTCTGTGATGCCAGGTCCAACCAGAAGCATGGCCGACATACTCATAGTAGGCACACACACACAAAGAGGTTTACAGCATGTATATATATGGTCAGCCACAAAGATCACAGTCAGATGTTCCCTCTCCTGTTCCCTCTTTTGTTGAGTAGGATGAAGGTTCACTAGGGAAAATAAATATATATACATTTAT
>NW_010424724.1:0-16181 GCF_000710305.1 Buceros rhinoceros silvestris
TATATACATATTAATTAATACATATATTTACGTGAAGAATGCTGCGTATTAGAAGTGGTCTATACTTGTACACAGAAATGTTCTTTTTCGAGACTGCAGATATCTTGTCACTTCCTGGTGAGCTTTTGAAGATGCAAATTGTAAAGGCCTGGTCAAGCCAAAGATATTTCTTTTATTCCCTATTTTATACTAATATACTTTGTCTGTCTGTTCTGGACTTTATTTCTTCTGTTCACATTTCGTTGTAGTTTAGGTGTAGTTACACATTCCTGTTCAGAAAGACAAACCGCAATTTTAAGTTTGTGAGCAGTCCCATTTGGTTTTATATTGATACTAAAAATTTACGTGTACGTTGGATAAAGAAAGTGTTTCCCTGATTGTGAATATTAACTGTTGTGTTAATGGTTATTTGGAAATGCTAAATACCGGGATTGAGCCACACAGAGATAAAAAGTGAATAGTTCAATATGGTGACTTAGAAATTCCTGTGTTAAAGTTAGTTGGTGCTCTATCAAAGCCTTTCCAGATCTATTCTAATGATTTTTTTCTTTTAAAGCTGCTATTACGTTACAGCTTTCCCCAGCTTTTAACAGAGGGCTGGAGCATTCAGTACCACTGAGAAACTAGTGTTTAGTTAGCAACCATTCTTTGTTCATTGACAAAAAGGAAAAGCAGAGGAGAGTGGAGCTCTATCCTCTTTCCTTTGTGCTGTTAAAGGGTGGTTCCTGGATCTTTGTAGGTAAAAAGGACCTTTTTAGGTATGATGGTGGATGCACCGGTACTCACATTGGATATGGTTGTGTGCCCTGCATTATCTCTGACTAGCATGTCCATTATGCTCAGTCAAGGCAGTATTCTTTGCACCCAAAGATTATGTTTTGGTCTTGGATGGTCTTTGTATTACTAAATTTTGTATTAATTTGACTTGAAAAGGGAAATTTTCAGAAAAACACTTTGAAGTAACCATTGTAAAGAAAGAACAGGAAGGGACTTTACAGACACTGTTTTCTTTAATGTCTGATATGTGCTGCTGAATCAAAATTTACTGCGGTGTGTGCCTTAGAGTTCTTCAGGAACGTGTTATTTGGGTGACCTCTCTAACCCATTGTTCTGTCTATCCCATGCAAGCATCACCAGCTGAAGAATTTTAATGAAGTTAAATCCATTCAATTTCATCCTTCAGTATCACTAAAATATAAAACTATGCTAATTGTTGAAGTATAAAATTATGCTAATTGCTGTTCATTTTTAGACTGATGCTGTTCTTTTCAAAATATTCTTGGTATCTATTTGAAGTATATCTTCCTAATTATAAACCATTAGCCTTTGTTTATTTTCGTTTTTAAAACAGGCATAATTGGTATAAATGCAGGGTATAAAGTTCAATATACCAACCTTTTATATATTTTTTTTCTAACTAGTCAAAGTGCTTGTGGGCTGTCAGAGTAAACAAGCTACACAATTGTTGATTATTTTGAATTACATGAAATTCTGTTGTAATTCAAATACAAAATACTGATTAATGATTAAAATAATATTTCACTTTCCAAACTTAAAACATTTACATTTAATTTATTCTTTGATCAAACCTATACTCCGCATTCGTGTATGTCTTTCTACACATGCTTTTCTGTTCGTATTCTAAATGAGAAACTATGTTTTGAATTTGAATAACTCAGATTGTTGTGAAATGAAATACTGTAATATAAAGTGAGATTTATTAACAAGTCATATTCTTGATCTGTAGGAAGCATCCATTCAGACTCATTTTCGAGCCCTGTTCCTGTACTAGAGAAAAAAATGGAAGATGGGGACAGGACAGATTCCAATCATCCTGTCTTTACATTTGAAGATTCTGTGGCCCACATGCCTGCTTTTGAGAGCTGTAAGAAAGAAGAGAGTTCGAAATCTCAGAATCAGTCTGTTTCATCCATACCATATCATAAGTCAGAGGGACATGCTTCTGAAGCAGAAAGCCCAGATAAAGACGAAAATGTCTTGATAGAGGATGATATCAGCAACCTAGAAAGCTGTAGAAGTAGCTTGGAACATGAAGAAGTGCCTGATGTAAAAAAGGATGAAGATGGCATGGAAGCATCCAATGTATGTGAAGCAAATTACATCATTATAGTAATATATTCCTGATTTAATGAGAAGTGAATAAATGTGTTTCTAATAAAACCTGGTATCTATATTAAAGCACTTAAGAATATGCATGATTATAATCAGATGCTAATTTGAACATGTTTTGAAGTGTTCAGGCAAGAGAGGGAATTTGGATCCAAAAGCAGAATGTTTCTGGAGCTTGCTTGTTGATGTATTTTCCCTCTGGTTTTAGATATCTAGTAATTTGGCTTTATATCTGTAAATCCAAACTGTGAGTGACTATTCTCAATCTATTCCCAGTGCCTGCTACTATGAGCAAGGATATCAGATTTAATTATTGCTATTGACATGAAATTGAAATTATTAGAGATGAGTGTATCTATTTTGTGTTTCGAAAAAATGGCTGTTCTTAAGGAGAATTTACAGTATACTGGTAAAATGTCAGCAGAATGGGTTGATTCTGAGTGACGTACCGACCAAGGACAGCATATGTCAATGTGGAAGCATTGGGTAATTTATTTTTAGACTGATGCGCTTCTCAGGTGAAGAACTGGATGAAGCAAAGCTGAGAGGCATCTCTGCATCAAGTTAGGTGGAAACAAAGTTTTCTTTCATTCTATGACATTATCTCAAACAGTTTATGGGATTTTATGTACTTTCTTGCTTTAGCTGAAACTGTAGGCATAGTATTGAAGTTGGAGAAAGTGAATCTTCAAGACATGGCTACAGCAGGGTAATACAGACAGTACGATTTCAGGGTCAGAAACTTGCCATGTTCAGATTTGGAAAATGGCCTAAAACGTGGAAAGGAAACACTTGAAGGAAAAGGTCCCTCTAATAAAAGGAATACATTTTGAAATTTTTAAGAAGGTTTAATAATGTTTTCTCATTGGGACACCTGAAAACTTACAGTCCTTTCTTTACTCTGTTCTGAAGGGTGGGCAGCTTTGACTTTAGGAAACGTAACAATAAGCTAAGTTGTGATGGTAATCACTGTAGCCTTCCAAGTTGTGAGTTTGGCAGAGAGAGAGAGATAGGAAATCCACTGCCAGATTGCCAGACTTCGTGGGAAATACATATTAGAAGCCAAAGTAACATCATGCTGACCCTTTCACAGATGTGTAATGTACACTAATGATTTTTCTGCAGTGTTGAGTTTTAATAAACTTGGCTCAAGCCATTCCAGTGTAATAGTGAGAACCATAAACATCTCAGTGTTTTAATCATCATGTATTAGAGATTATATTTATCTCTTTCTATGCCTTTCAGCCATTTATATATGAGGTTTCAGATACTCTGCACTGTAATTGCATAATCTCTCTAACTGGAGACGTGTGTTGTACAGATGCAATTAAAAAGTCTGATCTTCTTCCGTTGTTACTTAGTTAACTTATTCTAGTTTGTAAATCTGTCCTGTGCTTTAATCATATCTTCCTTCCTCTGCTTATCACAGTAAATACAATTTGTTTTGTAATTTACTTCCCATTTTATAGTAGTAACTTTCTACCCTCAAATCAGTCAAGGGGCGTGTGTAAAACCTGCTAGGTTAGATTCAGGGTGTTGAGGAACAGAATGCTGTGGCCCATAGGAATCATGTGAGACTCTGTTCTTCCCATGCTTCTGCCAGTGTGCTTGCCCTTTGTCTGCTCTCGAACCTTCAGATACCATCTGCACCTGGTTTACTTTGTGATTCCCCTAGTGGTACTCCAGTCTGGAGCTGTGAAAGCTACACTTCTAGAGTTTGTACTGTTAGTTTTATTTCTTGAAGCTTGTATAATTTTAAGCTTGATTGCACGTAAGGGTGCTTGAGGGAGGAAACAATTTCCTCATACCCCAAATCAACACGTTAATTGCATATCAGGACTCTTAATTCCTTATCTCAACTCCAGATAATTTTTTTACTTCCTCTGGAATTTTGCACTCTTCCACAAATGAAACAAGTGGCTCTCTGCCTCGTTTTCCCAGTCATAGTTAGTAGCCATATTGTACCTGTGGTTCTGTGGAATTGTTTGGGCTGTTCTTCCTCTCAAACATCACCTGAGGAAACCGGGATTTATGCTCCGTGATTTGGAGAGGGCTGCGGTAACTGAAATCATTTGTGTTTGACAGGGATTGCTCTTTTTTATATATTCTGAATTACAGAATCATCATCCGGCCGGAAGAGACCTCAAAGATCATCGAGTCCAACCGTTGCCCTTACACTGCCAGGGTCCCTACACCATGTCCCTCAACACCAGATCCACACGATTTTTAAACACTTCCAGGGATGGGGACTCCACCACCTCCCTAGGCAACCCGTTCCAATGCTTAATAACCCTCTCTGTAAAGAATTTTTTCCTAATATCCAACCTAAACCTCCCCTGGCGCAACTTAAGGCCATTCCCCCTCGTCCTGTCACTCTCGACATAGGAAGAGATTGACCCCCACCTCCCTACAACTTCCCTTAAGATAATTATAAAGAGCAATAAGGTCCCCCCTAAGCCTCCTCTTCTCCAGACTGAACAGTCCCAGCTCCTTCAGCCGCTCCTCATAGGAGGCAAATGTTTTATTGGTACACTAGAGGTACTTCAGGTACCCTGATAATATGTACAGAATTGAAATCTGTGCTCATTTACAGAAGAATTTTTCTGTTCATCAAAATTAACTTCACAGAATAACATACTGAAGTAGTTGTGTTTTCTTCTTTTATAGTCAGTGGAAGTTGAAAGAAAGAAAATATCTAAGAGTTGGCGTCATCCACTAAATAAACCCCCAGCTCCAATGATTTTGGTGAAACAGCAAGCAACTAGCGATGAAGGTTAGTGTGCTATTATTTTTGTGATGATATTTTCTGTCTTTATGAGACCATACATATAGGCGTTTGCAAAACCAACAAAGATGAAATAATTTCTTTCTGGATTGGAAATTCAACAGTGATGCCTCTGAACCCACAGACAGGTTATGTGCCTTTTGCCTGTTTTCACTCAAATTCTAAAAAACAATGTATATGTCTTTGCAAGAAGCTCTGAGCAATAAGATACCATTCAAAACAAGTATATTCACTGATCAAATATTCTTTATTAGAACTCACAGCAGCTGTGTTTAAGAGCAAGTTTTTAATTGTGTAGATGTACATAAAAGTGACATAAGAATCCTTTGAATACAAATCATAGCCGTAACTCATTGTCCCCTATACTGCTTTAAAGTTACTTCTTCCTTGTTTGTTTTTTGATAGACATTGGATATTTGGGAGTCAGTATCTTGAAATACAATAGTTCTCATTCAAGAAAAATGCTACAGACTTCTGGGTATCATCAAAGGCTTATCAGGAGTCTTTACATGTCTTGATTTCCAGGCTTTTGCTTAGTTTAGTATGGAAAGAATGAACATCTCCCTCCCTGTAGTTTTGGTAAATCAGTTTTGCTCTATTGATTTAAAATAGTAATTTAAAAGCTCATTTTGATGCATATGTCATCTGTGTGTCTCATATCTTTATGCTTCTGACTGTGTCTGAGTAATGTGCAAGTTTTTGAGTAGTGAGTAATGTGCGTATCTTAAAAGTAGGTACCATGTTTTCACAAACATAAAAAGAGGGGAAAAAACATAGTTCTGTTTTTAAACAATGAAAATAACCTTTGTGTATTAGAAAGCTGCAACAGGGCTCCTCTCTCTTTCCCCAGCTGAACAATTTTTGAGAAATTTCCTTAGATCAGTTTTCTGCTTCCTTTTAAGTGGCACAAAGCAACTGGAAGCAGTGTAAATGGCCTGCATAGGTCTGGGCTTCTGATTTGGCATCTAGTTACTTTAAGTAATTTTTTAAATTCTGTTTTAATGCTGAGTAGTGACCATGAAATTCCATTGTTTAACTTAATTGCATGAATAAGAAGCATAATGTTAGGCAATCTTTTTGAATATGCTTGTCCAGATCTTCACTGTAGATTGCAGATATGCGTGTTATTGTATATTGTATGGTACCTTCAGGCACTTAAAATGAGAGTGAAGTAAAAATTAAGAAAAAAAGGGGTGTCCATAAATAATGATGATAAATCACAGTGATACACAGAACACAATTCTGTAAAAAATAAGTAACTGAATAATTTGCAGCTATGAAATTTAGTGCTCTGTAACTAGATACAACAGTGATCACAAGTGTTAAAACAATACTCAGAACTTCTCAGATGCTCTTTTTTGGAGCTTACTTGAGTGCTTTAATTTTAGAGAGCCACAGTCTTCTGCAGACAGTCTGCAAAAGCCAAGAAATTTACCGAAGATAGAGATTTACTTCTCTGAACTAAATAGAAAAAATAAATCTGCTTTACCCAGCAATCACATATACAACCAGCCAGAGTTAATGAGTAAAGCTACTTTGTTCTATCAAATGTAGCTTGTGAAGCTTATCATACTGTGCATCAAAACTATCCATCAAAATGGAAAACAAATACATTCCTTTTTCATATTGCCATAGCATTTTAGTTCTGTAACGCAAAGGTTTTACAGGTACAGTTTTCCAGAATCTCTTCAGTTAGCAGAAGTGGAGAGTGGTCCTCACGCTCCCTTAGACACTTTGATACTGTGTGATGCTGAACAGAGCTGATACTGTGTCTGTGGCTACAGGTCTGATTCCAGCTCTGCTGTACACTAGCTTTAGTGTTCACCTGCACTTTGTACCTGTATTTTACTTGGACCTCTTACTTTATACTTTAAGTGATGTAAATATCTTGCTGGGCTTCCTGATCTTTTTTTTCCTTCAATGGTTGCATCTAAACAACAGTAGCTGTTTCTTAATAGCTACAGATAAACTTTCTTGACTTCAGAGAGGGACAGCATGACTGTTAATTGATTCTTCTTCTTGCAACTAGGGAATATCGTGCTTTCAGTTAGCACCGGTTTCAGCATGGTTGAACTGGATGCTGTAATTTTAACTGGTCCCTCATCAGTACATCTCCTTTCTCGTTCCAGCCCTAAAGTCATTGATTTGTGTCTTCTGTCTCACTAGTTTGGAAAAGCTATACTCTTTCTCTCTTTTTTTCATCTGAGCTGCAGTTTTGCTGGGCATGATACTTCAATTAGCTGTTAAGCATCTTTCTGAAAAATTAGAGACAGCTTAGGCCCGTGATCTGTATCATATATGGATAAGTTTGGATATCCTTGAGGGCTAGACGGAGCACATTTCAGAAAGTGTTATGGTAATTTACACAAAAAGAGGATGATACTAATATTAAGATCCATCTAGTAAAGTAATTAAAGATTTAAATATGTGGTAGGTTGCGGTGAAATTCCTCTTTTTTAATTAGAGATTCCTAGAGATATTCCTTTTGCATGCTGATACTTTTTCAACATTATAGTTAAAGCATAGTGTAAAATTCCTTTTTAAGCATGATATAATCTGGCTAGATGATGATGTGATGGCACTTGTTTGTTATTCCCAAACATTCTGCTCTTTGCTGTCTTCCAACTTGCAGGAAGTTTGTCAGCTTTCTGGTATCTGAATTTTATGTGAAAGTTTCAGCATCCCCAAAAGAAGTCATATTCCTTCCAGTCTTTCCTCTTTACATGATGATTGTCCTTCCGGTAGATAAGGTGTGTAGATGAGGGTGTAGTTTTATTAGGAAAGGAAGTGTTGTCTTAGAATAATTTCAAGTAGCTATTAAGCACCTGTCTGCTTATTGATTGAAGGAAGTAATTAAGAGTTTTATTGGACATGGTAGTTATTGGCGTTTCCTAGCTGGAACTGGATTTTGGTATTATTTTCATGTGTGTGCTTCTCATTGTCATGTAATTTATCAGCATGCTTTTGTGAGAACACCAGAAGAGAAGCAATACAATTTGGGTGAGCAGAATATTTACATCCAAGACAGAGGCTGAAGAACTGCTGAGGGAGACTGGCAAACTGAAGCTCCATTAGCTTTCTTGCTGAGGTCTGGGATGTGAGTTAAAGATCTGTGGCTAGGTGAATGCCAGTCAAAGGGGATTTTTCTGATCATGTTCAAGAATGTTTGTTGTTAGGTATCAGGGGAGTAATCAGGAGGATTTGTGTATTGATACATTTATATTTTGATCTAGCTGGGTCAGTAAATTCGTAAACATAAACAAAATGAAGGAATAAGAAGAAATGGACTAGTGCTGTTACAAAAAATGTTAAGAAATTTGGGCTTTGTAGTTCACCTGCAAATCATGACACTTTCCACAAAACTGATAGTCTGTAGCCATTTCTAATACAGATAATTTATATTAAAATTAATATGCTTTAAGTCCTTCAGATATTTGGGTTCTCTTAGGAAGTTTCTGTGAATAGAGGTGATCACAGGCTGTTACTAATATGAAGGCAGCATTCTTTGATGCTGTCAGCTGTTTTAGAATCATAATTTTGCAAATAGAATACTATCATATTTGACAGCATGCTTAAATCTTAGCAGAGACTTTCTGGATTCTCTGTTAATACAGAGTCCTTTGGCAGTGTCACAAACCGATAAAAGTCCGTTTGTGGGCGGTGCGAGTTCCTGGTCACAGAATTAAGACAGAATGGTGTCAAACACATAGGTTTGCTCTTTATTTCATACACACACAAAAGGGTAATGAGGGAAAGGGAAAGCGGAGGGGGGAGAGGAGGGGGTGAGAGTGAGAGAGAAAAGAGAGAGAGAGAGAAAGAGGGGGGTATCCCACTGGGAGAATCGGCGTCCCGAAAGTCCGTCGTACAGAGTGAGTGGGGTGGACGTCCCAACATGGAGGGTGCAGTGACACCTTTTATTGTCCATGTCCCCACCTTTTCTCAGTATTTAGGAGGGGATTCTTAGAGGCCTTTTGCATAAGACCCTCCTTCCGTGTTCCTCAAGCGAACTTGTGCTAAGTACTTTTGGGGGTCCTCAGGTAGTTGTCAGGCGTGAGCCTTCATCTCCTTATCCATCATCTTTCTCGCTGTGTTGGTAGAAAAACAGGTGCTTTCCACCTGTGGCTTCACACCTCTGAAGGCTCAGCCGTGCAGAGAAGCTTACGTGCATTCTGCCTGTCTGGCTCCATGGTTGGGGGAGGTGGTGGGGTGGGGGGCAAATGCAAAGCTTGCTTATTACCTGTAAGCCGTGCAGTTATCTGAGCCCTACTGGTACCTAATGTCCAGGAAAGGGCAATGTCCACAAGGACATTTTACGTCCCCTAGAGTTGTGCTTTTATTGTCTGGTGGTCTGGTGGTGGTGTGCACCCTCGGTACCATCCAGGGCCCAAGCTCATGTACAGGGTCTGACAAAAACAGGACCTCACTGTTCTGGGAAAGGTTTACAAAGACGAGACGCCTGTACTAAGGTTTTCAGAGTAAAATAGAGGCTTTTTCTAGTAAAAAAGGTACCTTTGTGGTTCGTGGTTTGGCGATGTTCTGTCTCGGTTCTTTCCAGCTTCTAGCAATGTTGAGACATAATTGTTTTTCAGTTTCTGATAGGCAGAAATGGATTTTTTTCACACAGGATCTTTTGGACATTGAGTTTTGTGTTTTCTTTTTATTGCTGCATATGCTTCTTAATGTGTATGTTTCTTTATGATCGGAATGTTTCTTCTACAGAAAAATTATTTGATTTATTGTTTCTTTGAGGTCTGTTGGTGTAAATTTTTTTTTCACTCACCCTGAAGCTTTTCCCTCTGTGTGTCTGAGTTTCCCTGATTATGATTGGTTTTGTGGAATTAATGCCTAAGGGACTGAGCAATGACAAATACCAGAGACTGGGGAATCAATCCCGGAACTGATAGCTTGTGTTGCCAGTTTAGAAAAATAAGTGCAGCAGTACAGTGTGAGCTGTATGTCACACTCAAAATACTAATATTTTTACATAATGAACCTTGGCCTTATGCTCAATGCACTATAATAACTTGTGGTAATATTATTCTTTTGTATTTAATACAGTTATATTTCTGCTCACTTAAGCAACAAAACAGCAAATTCAGCAAAAGGAGAGAGCACACTGACTTTCGATGCACATTGATTGGTCCCAGAGATCTCTTTTCCAGCAATATTTGGGCATGCAACATTAGAAACTGGTTTTAAAATCAAGTTTACTAAAATTACCCATTGCCCTAAATGATATAATAATAGCGTATAGATGGAATTCAGTATGGGTTTCTTTGTATATGGTTTTTAATGTTTTAAACATGGTTCAGAACTTCAAAATAGTTTTACTTTTGTTAATTTCTAAGATAAGGAAACAGAGAGAAAACTGTCGTGAATGTAAGAATGGCTTGGACAAGAGTTTGATTAGTGAAAATTGCTAGTTTCACAGCTGTAGTTTTCCTTTTGTTATAATAGAAAATAAAGCTTCTTCAGTTTTTGTGTTCATTCTCGGCATCCTGTGAGATGTGCTAGATCTGATACTAGCAGTCAAGCCATGCAAGCATATTCAGTCATAAATAGGTTAAGCATGCTGAAATAGGGCAAAATTACACTTGTAGGTGCAATTATGATTCTTTTTCTTTAGAGCTTAAAATGTCAGATTCTGCTTGAAGTTTCTTTCTTATTTCATTTATTTTTAACCGTAAAGTATGTTTTCCACAATCAGTAGTGTTTTTTGTCTTTGGAGTAGCATAAAACGGGAGTATGTTTGTGAATCTGCTATGTATCATTTCTGAAACACTCTAGCAATATAATGCTTGGATATTTGTTTGACTGTATAACATTCAGCAGTATGGTCAATAAAGATACATTTTAATTTCTAGAATAAGGAAGAATTACTAAAGATTTCTGTCATATCGCAGTGTCCCTCTTTATTAATAGGCAAGAGATGCCCGAAGGTTGGGAGAAAGTTTTCTGTATTTTTCCACTTTTGTACAGATGCAGATATTAACAAATATGTTGGACGAGTTTTGTAGAGTGTTTCAGAAAATAATAAGAAATAGGTTGTGTGCTAGCTTGGAAAATTTAAAGTCAGTTGAACTTACATGGAATTTTGATATAGCAGAGTGATAGAGTGTGCACTCAAATCTCAATACAAGGACAAACTATGTTTAAGAGAGTGTAGCAATTACAATGTATAATTCAGTCATAATACAAATGTGAATTTCGTTACAGGTAGACACTGTTCTCTAGTATGTTTCCCAGCATGGGCACGTGACCAGATCATCTGGTGCGATGGAGGTGGACAGGTTGGTTGTGATGGGAGACCACTACTCAGTAGCACAAAATCCCCTTGAACACAGCTGGATAGTGCAATGACTCGTCTAATGACGTGCTTACTGTTACAGTGCTGGGTGTTTCCAGTCTCTGGCAGGGAATATGTGGGTTGCAACTGAATTAGGCCTTTTGCTTGTTTTGTTTGGTTTTATGCCACAGGAGCAAACACTTCATAACAGTTTAGTTCCATGAGTTGACTGAATCATCACTTTGGAAAGGATTAGTATCAAACCAGAGATCTTTTGATCGTTCATTGTTGTTGGTATATGTGGTGACCATCGCTTGAATGAGGTTTGTTTAGTTAGACCATGGTAAATGATCATGTGTATGGTCATCACGTAGGATTTTTGAGGCTGTATCTTTTGAGTTTGAGAACTTATTTTAATTCTCTGTGTACATTGCTTATGGATTATGGTTTTTTTTATAGATTTTTTTTTCCTTGTTCTAGCATGGTATGTGATCATTTCCCTTCTTCTAACTTCTGCACCACTACTCATAAGTAAATACCAAGCAACCTGTGTATCATTGCTTTTCTTTCCTTTCTTCAGTTTGCTAGAACCTTTCAATTTTTCAAATTCATCCTAAATGGCAGTGAGATCAGTGTTTTGTTCTGCTGTCCGTGAAATATCCTGGTTATGGTTTTCCCATCCCTCCTTTTCAAAGTCTCACCTTTTTCAAAGGTGAGATTTTTCCCAGCTTTTACTGGTATTCATAATTCTGTGTCTTCTTTTAAAGGGTAGTGGATCTGTCTGCAGCCAGTATTATCACTGCCTATTCTTAATCTGAACAATGCAGGTTTTCTCTACTAGATTTTTATTCGTGTCTAACACTAAATCAGAAAGCATGTTTTTGCTCAAGTAATCATTACTAGTTTTAAGAGGGTAAGGGTCACCCTCAGGAATACCTTGCCAACTATGCTGGTTAATACACTCTGACTGGGTTTCTTTAGGTATTCCACTTGTGGAGGGTTTAATGAATAACACAAAAATTTATTTGAAATTAGTTGAAGTTACATGGGATTTTGATTTAGCAGAATGATACAGCAATGCATTTAAATCACAGAGAAAGTAGAAATTACATTTAGCAAAGTGTAGCAATTGCAATACACAGTTCAATCACAAAACAAAAGTGAATTTCATTATGGGACTCTAATGATATCCTCCAGAAAACTCAGAGTATGCCAATAGCCTAATGCATCTTTCAGTTCTGTCAAATTATCTTTTTAAAATTTTTTCGAACTCTGATTTTTTTCTGACCTTTCAAAACATTTTTTTGATCTGGTACAACAGATGTGTTTATACTTTTTTGGTATTTTGCTTTTTTTAAATAAAACACCTCATCAGTGTCTTTTGTGAGTTAAATCTTATTTAATCCAGGAGCTCTTAGGCTTAGCCTGTAGAGCTCCAATTCAGTTTGGCTGTCTTTACATACAATTTTTATTAGAACTGAAGTATTAATTGAAAATTCAGCAATTAGACTCTAACCAAAAATGTGTACATACTTTACGTTAATATTACTGTACAGTACCATACAAGAAGTTAAATTTCTTCTATAGTATAATAAATAAAAAGTTTTATGTTTTCATATTTTGCTATGAAATCTATAGCTTTCATTACTGAAGAAACACTGTTTCTGAAACTGAGTTTGCTGGTATACTGCAGAAACAGTGAAGCTTTGAAGTTGCAAGTATTTTTCCCTGACTGACTTTTTATTATTATTATTATTATTATTTCCTCCAGGACATTTGAAACTATAGATAGTGCCTCCCAGGACTGAGATTATGCTCAACTACCTGAAAAATAACAGATGCTGCTATGCTCTTCATAGCAGAGAATGCTGCTGTACAAAGCCGGGAAACATCAGTGGAACGTAACCCCAAGCAGCGAAATCATTGTTGAGATTGGCAAAAGCAAATTGTACTGTATTAGCGTCTATGGCTTTTCACATCTGCTGAGTTAAATCAGCAAATACTGGGAACAGCCCATTCTGCAAATGGCCCAAATGTTTTCTGCCTGAGAATTTGAGTTTAACTTAGTAAGCAAAAACCGTTCAAAGCAGAAGTATTGAGTGTTGGAGCAAGTTCGCCACAAACTATTAGGCTAATAACATTTGTGAAAACATTTATTTCATTCACTTACCTACTTAGAAAGCAGCACAGTAACTTTTAATAAGTACTTTGTTATAGAAGGAGTTTCCTTTGCACCAAAACAGATTGTGGGCTATAATTCTCTTTTTGTTTATGCAGTTTATTTTAATGAATTGTTTCACTTTTCTTAAATGTGTAGAGGGATACAGATGCATATAAGTAATCACGTTGCTGAGAAATGATATATCTGAAATTACAACAAAAATATTAATTAATATAATCAAACAATTATAAATAATTAGTATAAATATTATTTTCAGGTACGAATGTGATAGCAGGAACTGGCATGGAATTTGGCATTGATAGTCAGCTTATAGTGTCGGTACCACTATGGCTGAATTATTTTATAGCACTGTAAGGTTGTAACAACTGTTAACCCATTTGTTTTAAGTCATCAAATGTTTCTGCTTTTCTTTTGGAAAAAAGAGCGCTTGCTTTACCTCCTGAGGAAACAAAATATTTAACCTTGTTATGAATTGTATCTGATAAAGTAATATTACAACAAAGCATTGTACTTGCAGTGAAGTAAAGTCCTTCTTCACGGAGGGGAATGGGATCTGTGAGCACTGTTAGGGGTGGCAGTAAGAAGATGTTTTTAAATGCATGGGTATATCCTGCATTATGTCATCCTGTTAATACTTTGGTTTTGGGCTGTTATTGATCCATTTTAGAGTTCAGCATGAATATGTGATACAATCACAGACAGAAACATAACAGAAGTTACAGGAAACAGGCTTCATTCATGTAAAAGTATTTTTAAAAATGAGTGTACTAACAGACTTGCATGATAAGCTCTTCTTGGGAGGCTGTAAGAAGCAGAAATGTCACTGTCATCGTGTGAAGGCCTCTCAACAGGGCCATTACCAAAGCTTACCAAAATTAATGGTGTATTGATAATAAGGCGTTCGAATCCAAATGGGGATGTATTGCCAAACTGTATCCAGTAAAGGGTTTTTGAACTTGATTTGAACATACACTCCAACTCTGAAGTTTTACATCTTATCCATGAAATTTCGGTCTGCTTCAAACTGTAGTGCCTAATGCTGTAGGAGAACGCAAGCAGGCCTTTTTACTTGTAAATACAATTTAAGTACCAGTACTTAAGGGACTGAGTTCTGAGTTCCCTGTGCCAGAGTCTGATACTCTGACTGGGTTCTTTTAGATGTCCCCCATGAGAAGTATTTAATATTTAATACCAAATTTAGTGGAAGGTGTTTCATATTACACAGGATTTTGCATTAGCAGAGTGATACACCAGTGTAATGAAATCACAATACAAGCCAAAACCAGCAATTGCAATGCACAGCTGGATTGCAGTATAGGTGTGATTCCCATTACTGGCCTGTGTATGCTTGCTGTCACAATGCTGGGTGTCACCGTTTGCTGGGAAGGAATATGTGGGCTGAAGTCAGCTCAGACCTCCTGCTCTCTTAAAAGTTTATTTTGTCCAATGTTCAGTTTTTATACTCTGTGTGGTACCGACCCATATACATACCTATATCCCCATATTCTGGTCTGTCTGGCTCGGGCAGACATTCACACAACCAGCCGACCCACCAAGCTGATACACAGCCATTTATCTAAAACAAAGGCCGTCCTCAGTTCCCCTTTACGTTGAGATCAATTTTGCTTCCTTTGCAGCAGCTATGAGCAGTCATTCCTTAGATTCTTGTCTGAGATTCCAAAGCACAGACCTCTTGGGCATGTTCTCTGAGCCTTCTTCAGTTTCAGTCATGTGATGTCTGGAACATTAGAGTGTAAATTAGAGAAACAGTGCCCTGATTTACATTCAAAATACACCTCCACCTTGAAAAAGATTTTCAGGCGACTGCCAGTGTTTTAGGCAGAATATAACTGCTCAATAATAGATCCTCTTCCATGTATGGGGTGCCCAAGATTTCTTCTGTCCTAGAAATTATTAATTGAGCATGTAGCTCCTTTTAAGTTGTTTAAAGATACAAATATCTTTGGGGTTTTTTTTGTTTCTTTCTCAGTCATCAGGGATTTTCTGAAACTCTGAATGATAATTTCACATTTGTTTCCTTTGAGTAACGTGTCCTTGTTAATGAACCAAATCTTAAAAGGTCCCTATGGCTCTTATTCATTACACAAGGATGATGTGAAATTTAATGTACAGCTGCAAAGGTAGGGACTGGTTTGAAATTACGTTCATGTTTTGAACTTTACAAAGATGATAGGTTCCAGAAGTTCTGTGATACTTAATTTTGTTTCCCAACTATGATTGATCTGCCTTAGTTACGTGTTTTTTGTGTCAGGTCTACATAGATGTTTCCAGTGGTGCAAGTACGAGTCTTTTATTTTTCTTTCCTATACAATATCCTATTTTAAAAATATTTTCTTTTAAATTTAGTTTAATTCAATTTTTACATGGTGCAAGATCCTTTTTTAATGTAAAAATGGGTTATTTTAGGGTAGGTTATTTAATTTTTATTTCATGTAATTCCTCAGGCATGTCACATTCCACAGAGTAAAGGCTTCATGTGATAACTAGAGGATTTTCATTTTTGCAGTTAAAGAAACCCTCCGCTGTATTATTATAGTTGTGGAATTTTAATACATCCTGAGAAAGTGTGCTGGATGATTCTTCCCATAGATTCACTTTGAAGCAGGGAGTGATCGCATACAAATTTATGTAGTCAGCCTTTGAGCACATTGTCTTAGAGACAAATGATCTCAGGAGAAGAGTGAGCTTGACTCAAGAAAGCGAAACATATAATTGTAGTTCCATTGCACTAAGAAATTCTGAATTCCTATCATGGCTTGGCTTTGTGGACGAAGATT
>NW_010424725.1:0-3982 GCF_000710305.1 Buceros rhinoceros silvestris
GGGGATGGGGCAGGGGGAGGGAGGTAGTGGTGGGAAGAGGTATATATTTTTCTCCTTTTCTTTGGAAGTTGAAACTGCATAGCTGTCCACTTCTGCAGTTAACAAAGAAATAAAAACGACTTGCATGATGTAACAAGACTGCTATGCCTTCTGACTGAACCTGCCACATGTTAAGCTGGTCTGCCAGGCAGGCACCGTTTCTGCCGCACATGTAACGATTGTGCACTTCTGCAAAAAAAGTTTTGAATCCGTTTTGTAACTTTTCCATTTCTTACTACATTTCTGTGAAACAAGATTTTTACAGCACTCATTCAAGTAGGTAGCCTATAAAAGTAACAGAAACGCAGGCAAATGGAGTTACCTTCAGTATAGTAAAAGGCTTAATTTAGATTTCAGGTAACTTGGAGTAAGACTGTGATTAGTACACTCGGCTCCAAAGGATCTAAGAGAAGTGCTTCCTCACAAAGTATCCCTTCAGCTGTAACTACCATCCTCCACTGTGGCCATCCCAGGGAAGAAAAGGGTGACAGGAGCAAGTCCATGTTTTACTTCATAAAGGCATCATTATTTAGGTCAGCCAAATATTGTCTTATCAGGTTAAATATGTAAGCAAAGTAACTTGCTTGCTTTTATTGCAAACATGCAGCACTGAGGTAGAGAGATGCAGGTTCTCAAAAACGCAGACACACTGCTTTCCAAATACCTCGTCTACAGTGAACAAAATGATGACAACAGATGTCATCACAGAGCCACCCTTTGTGAAGTTTGCCATTTCTCTTGCCAGATACGTCACAGAATTAGCAACAGGAACAGGACAAGGTAACACAGACTTACCACCGTGCGCTGCTTGTTGGGCAAGAAAACACGAATAGTATTACTAGTTTTGGAAGTATCTGATATTTTGCCATCATCGGATGCTCGGCGTTGATAACCACACTGCTGAACAATAGTAGGTGAAACACAGTTTGGGCCATCAAAGACAGAATCCTTGAGTCCAAAGCCATTACTGATAGTCTTCCCAGCTCCCTGGATATGCTCCATTGATGTGGTCTAAGAAACAAGAATTGAGAGTCACGGAAATCTGCAATATCCTTTGCTGTGAAGTGGTCTTCTCTCCCTGAGACAACAGACCTCACTGCCTCTTCTGAACACATCTGCCAGCTGCGCTGCCTCCTCCCCTGTGACAGGGTCAGCCCACATATCCCTGCTACAGTTCACCCACATCTGCAAAACCAGCCTGAGTCCTGAAAGCATTTGACTTCCTGCACAGGAACAGAGCAGTAATACATGTGTAACTCCTCTCAATGGCATCGCTGGTGCCATAGGAGCCATTTATCATCATGTTCATTTAGGTGATCAATGCCTGAGAGGCAGCATTAGCACAGACCATACTGTTAAGAAGAGGCTCAACAGGTATTATAATACAAAGCATAGTCATGGAAGAAATTCTATTTTCATCAGTGATTTGGGAGCCTTCCGCAAGGGTGTGGTTGTTAGTTTGTTGTTTTTCTTTTAAAAAGGGTGTCCAGTTTGATACTGTTAGCACACAACAAAATACACAACACTTTAACAGCATTGCAATATACATAATGTGAAACAGCAAAAAAGAAAAAATTCTAGAACTGCCACCACACTCTGCTCAGTCACATTTCAGCATAAACCAGTGCAGGGACATAACACATACTTCCAAATCAGCACACAGGACTGTTTTTTCTCACTCAGGGACAAAGATAAAGATAGCTATGTTTTTTTTTTCCCCCAAGCTATCATAATTTCAATGCATCTTATTCCAAACTAAGCAAAAACAGAGTGTGAAACAGTTTTGAATAGTGAAATGCACTCCTTGCTAGATTTCCAAGTAGTAAGATTCATTACCAAGCTTTCGAAAAGAAGAAAAAGAAAATAAAAAAAGATCAGTGAGAGTAGGCACAGAAGTTTATTTCCTCCATAAAACTGCGTCCTCCTCTCCACATCTGAGAAGCTGGTGTTCAGAAGCACACAGGGCAAGTGCACACCTTCAGCAGTTGTGCACACCACCTATATTCCTGATCACCCTGGCAAAAGGTGAAGAAAGCTGTATTAAAGCTGCAAAGTCAAAAAGAAAATCAGCCAGGAAGTGCCAAAGTAAAGGTCTTCTGAGCAATCCTGGTTCTGTCCCATCATGGAACAGGAAAGACTTACACTGAAAGATCTAAGTTGTTCCCTGAAATCACTAACAGGTCAATTCAGCACAAAATACCAAACGCCTTTACTGAACACTTAGCAATGTCTACTGGTCTCACTTCATGTGTGATCCTGTACCTCCTTTATTGCAAATGATTTGAACCCTGCATTTCGTCATGCTCTTCCATGTTGCCACCCACGGGGAAAAAAGAAAAAAAAAAAAAATTCCTCTTACCCCAAACACTCTGAAGTGCTTACATCAGAGAGAAGACCATGGTGTTTGTAACAGCTGAAGGAATGGAATTCTTGGGAAAAGCAGCCCTCCACTGGTGTTGACTATCTATTTGGCGATGCCCAGAAGGACACACTGCGAGTGTTTTCACTCAGAGCACAAGCCCCAAGCGCCTTAGCTTCATCTGCAAGTACTCCCCACGCTACAGACACAACCCCAGACCTGACTAGTAGCTAGAAAGGTAAAGTGCAACAACAAACTTGAAGCAAAAGGCTTTGTTTGTAGGAAGCGACTCCCCTCGCAAGGAGGGGAGCTCAGCTGGGTTTCTCTACTGAGTAAGCTGAGATAATGAGTAAGAGGGGAAACCATCCAAACCTCCTTGCTGTCACTGCTAACCCAAGCTGACAACAGGCTAACATTAGAGCCTTTATAGTTTGAATTTTTTGTCATTTCCTGTTTTTCTCTTGAAATTTTCAGGAAATGTTGGCAGCATGTCAAAACACTAACTTGCACCTTCACCAAAGTGAAGTTTCACAACAAAAAAGGAACTTCCCTGCTCTAACAGCATTCTCTGTCTGAATGGGAAAGACCTGCTGCTGTAGAACAGCCTGCTAGGGAGGATCACAGAAACACACATCAAGGCTGTTGCACACACAGCCAGAAAACCATAAAGACAGCAGCTGCTATCGGCCTTCCGTACAATACCAGCATCCGCTGTACCCTGGATTAGGCATGGGGATCCTTCTCTGTCCTAGGACCTCTGCCTCACGTAAGTGCTGGATACTCTCAGGACTGTACGTCTGGCACAACCCTCTCTTCCAGCAGTGCCCTGCTCTCTCTTGCCATCACGTTCCATCAGTGCATTTTTGCATCCTGGTGGCTGCAGCTGATGATTGTGTCTCTGGCAGCTTGGGTTCACTCACAGATACTAAGAGATCTTTGTTTAAGAAACTTAAAGTGCCATCTCGCCTTGGCAGATACATTTAAAACACAATATCTTAGCTCTACTTCCTGCCTAAACCGAAGGCTACAGGTTCTACTCACCCTCTTCAAGGAGCCACCACTGAAAGGAGCAGATGAGAACTTAGCTCAGATCTGGCCTGGAATGGACAAAAACCTACAAGCAGCTTGAGGATGGAGGAGTAGGGGAGAAGACAGGGAAGTTTAAAAGATATCTGCAGTCTCCTAGGGAGGAACAGGGAATCTGTGATGAGAAGTTGCTAAGCCTGTCTTGGCATCCATGGCACAAGAGCATGCAGTTGGAAAGGTGGAGCTGGGTGAAGAAACACCAGTATTCAATTGTCCTGCTGCTAACTCTTCCAACTAAGAGGCAGCAACCCTCAAGTGGGATGATGGGAGGCTCCAGGCCCTCAGAAACACCTCTTCACTCAGGCCAAGAAGAGTCTAGTCAAGAACACTTCAGTGCTGATAGCACATGGGCATGTCTCTCCTCAGATCTAGTCACTGTTCTTATTCCAAACTATTACCATGGAAGAAGAAAGACAGTCATAAAAGCTGCTTCTCAAGAAGTAATTTAGGCATGAATTACACCTTTTCCTTGCCAGTGTAAAGAAAGCTCACTTTGAA